>NW_020956403.1:229006-234205 GCF_003031625.1 Empidonax traillii
AGGGAAGGGAAGGGAAGGGAAGGGAAGGGAAGGGAAGGGCACAAGTGCTTAGGAATGGACACGGATGCATGGGAGTGGGCACAGGTGGATGAGAATGGGCACAAATACTTGGGAATGGACATGCAAAATTCATGGCCTGCTCTCAGTTCAGCCTCAGTCTCCTGGCTCTCCAGCTGGAATCACAGGAGGCAAATCCCAAAAGCAGAGATTCCCGGGCAATCCAATCCCTGGACAAAGAGCCACTACATCCCTTGCATTTTTAGGATCTGTAGGGTCAGACATACTCCTTGATGTTTCCTCACTTCTTCTAGCAAACCAGCTTTAAGGAAACTGTGCCTGTTTTCCAGCATCTCCCAAAGAGCTGGAGAACAGGAGAAGGGTGAACTCCGACAGCGGTCGCTGATGCTTCCAGTTAAAACCCACCAGCCTGAACACGAGCAAACCCTGGGGAAGGATTATCCATGCCCAAAAGAGGTGGTTTTTGTAGATCTGTAATTACATGGTTTCCTTGCTGAGGTTTGGAACGTGCTGGCCTCGGCCCTGCCAGTGAGGCCGGGCTCTCCATCCCTAAACTCGGCTCCACGTGGATTTGGTGCTGTGGTGGAGCTGTGCCCTGAGGCACCACAAACTCCCAGGGGCAATCAGGAATAATTGCAGGGGTTCTTTGTGGTGTTTGCAAGGCGACCAGCAGAAAGTGAAGGAAACATCAGGCTCCAGGGCACAGTTCCATAGCTTGGCTGTCCCGGGGCAGCTGCTGCAGAAATAGGGAATTTTGTCTGGAATGTGCCTGTTAATGCCCAACTTCCCACTGATCCAGTGGAAGGTGTCCCTGCCCGTGGCAGTGGGGTGGAACTGGGTGGTCTTTGAGGTCCCTTCCAACCCAAACCCTTCTGTTATTCTGTGATTCTACTCCCTTTCCCCTTTCCCAAGGTGCAGGGGACGCATCCCGACTGTTCCGCCGTCCTCTATTTCCGAAAGCAAGAAGCGGAATGTCTGGAGATTGTCAGGAGTGAGAGCCAAGCACTGGGAAGCCGTGGGCAGGAAGGTGAGTGTGAGCACCCACCATGCACCAGGATCATCTCCCTCAGGGTGTGCTGGGGGGTCTTTGGAGGGTGATCCATGGCAGGGGGTCGCAGAGTGAGCATGGATGTGGAAAAGAAGGGATCTTCAGGAAAAAGCAGCACTGAGGGAAAGGGTAAGGAAAATCCCTTTGAGAGCCCTAAAAATGCTGCTGCAGGGAGAGAAGGAGGTTGAGGCTGCAGTCAGTGTGGCAGTCAGGTGGGCTGAGGGACACAGACAACTGCAGGGACTCCATCCTGACAGATTTATAGAATCGTGGAATGGTTTGGGTTGGAAGGGATTTTAAAGCCCATCCAGTGCCACCCCCTGCCACGGGCAGGGACACCTTCCACCAGCCCAGGTTGCTCCAAGCTCCATCCAGCCTGGCCTTGGACACTCCCAGGGATCCAGGGGCAGCCACAGCTTCTCCAGGCAACCTGTGCCAGGTTCTCCCCACTCTCACAGGGGAGAATTTAGGGCATTTGGCTCTTTCAGAGTGGTCTGTGCCCCTGGCAGAGCCTCCTGTCCCATCCACCTTCTCTGCACCGATGCCAGGCCACCAGCACTGGTATCACATCGTGCCTGTCACCACTTCACATCCTCTTGCCTTCCTAATGCAGTTAGTTTTAATGCAAAACATGTTCTAAGCAACTTAATTTTTACATATCTGGGACGTTAAACCAAATTAACTGATTGAAAACCGGTTTTGAAGTGCTGCTTTTTTTGCCTGTTTTTTGGTTTGGTTTTTTTTTTTTTTTTCTTCAGTTGCGTTTCAGTTTCAATCCAATAGCAGCAAACCCAATTTTCTGGGCAAAAATTATCACCTGGAGAACGGGAAATGCGTCACTCAACCGGTTTCATCTAAAAGCAGTGTAAAAATTAAGCTGCTCAATAAAGGCACGTAAAGGTGCATAATTGCTGAAGTAACTGCAGAGATACAGTACATCCTCCAGCTTAGCAGAGAAAAGCCAAGTTGATTGGAAAAGGTCCGTTTTGCAGCCCATTTTGTGCCAGCCTGGGGGAAGGAAAATAACCAAGGAATGCATAATTAAAATCAGGATTTAATCTCGTGTTTCCTGCTCGAGTGCCGCCTCTGCTGCCTCTCCCCCCCCTCAGCTGAATTTATCCCTTCCCCCTTGCTTGTGCCATTGTCCCCCCAGTGTCCCCCCAGCTCCTGTGGACACGTGACACAATGTGATGATGTTGGGAAGGGCTCAGGTCCCCTGGACGTGGTGGGAGATGCTCCAAAGTCTCCTCAGAGCCTTCTCTTGTCCAGGCTGAACACCCCCAGCTCTCCCAGCCTTTCCTCAGAGCAGGACTCTTCCATTTCTTGGATCACTTCCATGGCCTTCTCTGGACTGCAGTTCCAGAGGGGTCCATGGAGATGCTCCCAGGGCTGGAGCCCCTCTGCTCTGGAGCCAGGATGGGACAGCTGGGGGGGTTCACCTGGAGAAGAAAAGGCTCCAGGGAGACCTGAGAGCCCCTTGCAGGGCCTAAATGGGCTCCAGGAGAGCTGGAGAGGGACTGGGGACAAGGGATGGAGTGACAAGACAAGGGGAATGGATTCTCACTGCCAGAGGGCAGGGATAGATGGGATATTGGGAAGGAATCCTTCCCTGTGAGGGTGGGCAGGCCCTGGCACAGGTTGCCCAGAGAAGCTGTGGCTGCCCCTGGATCCCTGGAAGTGTCCAAGGCCAGGTTGGACAAGGCTTGGAGCAACCTGGGCTGGTGGAAGGTGTCCCTGTCCATGGCAGGGGGTGGCACTGGATGTTCTTTAAAATCCCCCATAATTCTGTGACCCCCAGGATTGAAGTGACCCCTCTCAGTGACCGTCCCAGGGCCCCTGCTCAGTTCACTGATCCTCCAGAGCAAAAATGAAGTCATACCTTGACAAAGCAGTGACAGCCCTGCAAATAAATCCCTGCCAGCCTGGGCAGATACCCCCAGCCTGCTCTGCTGAAATCAGGGGAAACTAATTACACTTGTCTTGAGTCCACATTCCCAGGCTGGGAACAGATGTGGCTCCAGGTTAATAATGTATATCTGCGAGGTTAATAATGTAGATGTACAAGGAGGAGAGCTGCCCTGGAATGTGATGTCTGGGTCTCATCCTGGGGTGCTGCAGCACAAATTCTTCAAGGCCCTGAGTCTGCCTGGCCATGCTTATTCCCAAGGCAATTCGAGAGTCGTTTTAAGAGGAATTTAGTGCTGGAGACAGAAGCAAAGCACGTTTAAGCTGATCAGTGTTAGCAAGTCTTGCAGGGCTTTCTCCTGCCCTCTGGAAAGACATCCCGAGCTGAGCCTCCATGGCTGCTGGGTGCAAAAAATACAGCATAAACCTGCATTATTTTAGAACTCACAGGCAACTCCCAGCCCATCCCACACCCTCATCCCCAGGGTCTCCCCGCAGGAGCTCCGGGGTCTGATGTAGCCCCAGGAAATACCAGGTCCCGTCTCTCCGCGGGGCTAAAAGGAGATCTCAGCGCCGGGAGTGGAGGGGGGGGGAAAGTTGTTCCCAGGACTGGAGCCAGGATGCTCCTGATTCCTGAGGAGGTACGGCATGGCCCGGAGATCGGGTGACGGCTCTGCTCTCACCTTACACCCGCGGAGCTATGGCTGGTGCCGGGGGGCTCTGTGTGTCCGGGGGGGCTCCGTGTGCCCCGGGGGGCTCCGTGTGTCCCCTGGGCTGTGCCAGGGGCCGGGGAGGGCTCCGTGTGTCCCCCCAGCACGTCCCTTCTCTCCGGCAGTGACCGTCCCATCCCTCCCCAGGCTGCCGGACCGAGTGGGATGGGGTGAGCTGCTGGTCGGCCGTGCCTCTCGGCCAGTCCCGAGCCGTCGCCTGCCCCGACATCCTCCACGTCTTCAAGAAGTCCACAGGTGCAGTGAATCCCACCCGGACCCCACGCTCATCCTGTGGGATTGAGGGCTGAGCTGCACCCACCCACCCTGCTGGGGGGCTTTTGTGACAGCCCAGCCCTTTCCCCTGCGATCTCACAGCTCGTGCCTCTCCGAAATATGTCCTTGGTATATATTGCAGTCCAAGCAGGGGATGGGCAAAAGCAGAAATTCAAAAGCAAGGAAAGTCCCCAGATCCTTCCATCGCTCAGTGCCCTGTGGGTAGAGCACTTGGGGACCTCGTCCTCCAGCTGGGTGACACCAGGAGAGTCCCTTTGCTGCTCGGTGCCCTCCTTCCCCACACAGCAGCCAAATGCTCCTGACCTGCTCGCTGCCACTCCGAGCCACTTGGATGAAAAATGCAGTGGGGGATTGTGATGATTTCAAGGCCAGGTGTTCTCCCAGAGTGGGAATTGCTGCCAGGGGAGCTGCTGCCTCCATCCCCCTTGGAGACAGCGGGGTGTGAAGGAGAGCACCCAATCAGTCCCCCCAGCATCTGAGCACTGGGCATAATTGGATGGCAAATGGAGTGTTGGTAAATGCATGATTTAGGGCTGGAACAGCTCAGGAGAGGTTTGATGAAGCTCCCTCAGGATGAATAAGCACTTTTTTTTAGCCTAAACTCCCTCCCTCTGTGGGGATTTGTGCCTGCTTTCACACCCTGCCCTAAGTTGTCCTCCAGGAGGGCAGCAGTGTGATCTGGGAGGGATGGGGCAGCCAGGCCACTTTGGTACCATGCTGCTGCCCCTGCTGGGGTGCTGGTGCTGTACTAGGCTGGACATTTTGAGGGTGCTGATGTGGAGGTGACACCTGTGGCTCTCATGAGGTCCCTTCTTGTCGCTGCAGTGCTGATCCAGAGGAACTGCACCGAGCTGGGATGGAGCTCCCCCAGCCCTCCCTACCACAACGCCTGCGAGCTGGAGGCCCTTGGCAGCAACAATGACACCGAGGCCAAGGCAAGGGGGGGGTCCCCTGGGGGGCTGTGAGGCACCCACTGCAGCATCACCCACCCCACATCACCCTGCTCACACTGTTGGGCAAAGAAACACAGAGATCCTCCCAGAGTTATCTCATTTGGCCTCACCCTTGTTGCTGGGATGCCTGGAGGGACCTGGGCTGGGTCATCACCCTGTCACCTCCCTGTCATCACAGAGCAGCACCTCCCAGTCCATGCTGCCTCACTCCACTGGTGCTTTCCTTTCCAGAAAGGCTATTTTGTCACCATGAAGGTGCTTTACACCTGTG
>NW_020956404.1:0-2523 GCF_003031625.1 Empidonax traillii
CTTTGTCAAAATACCTTTTTGTGTCTGTGAAGTAACTGTCAAGAGTTACAAGTGATCTCCGGAGCATCAGCTGTGCGCTTACTGTGGTGAACTTCACAGCGATGCCCTGTGACTCAGCAGTGCTGATGTGCTACCAAAAAATAATGGTACTTCCTGTTAATACAGCTGGGTTCATCAGGGAGTGCTGGACACCAAATCCATGGCTGTGCAACTGTGTCATTCCAGTGGACCTTGCAGCTGTTTTTACCACGTGAACAATGAACAGAAGGTATTTGATGAATTTGTGGCATCACTGTCAGCCTTGGGGAACTCAAATGAGAAGCTAATAACTGAAGTTATTATTGTAACATTGACATTTGCAATACAGTCTGATAGTGCACATTGTGGCTTCAGTGAAATCACATGTCCCCTGTTTGGAAATCTTCAGAGTGACTGTCACTGGTGTGAGCAGAGATTAGTCCTGGGTGACAGCTCCAGTGGGATCAGGGTTCACAGCGAGGGAAGGTATTTACTGTGAAAACACCAAGTGTGTGATTTGAGGGATTTGTGCTTTGATGTCACATGCTTAGATATTTTTCTATGTTCAGTCACCGTGCAGGAAAAAAAAGGCCCCCAAATAATTGTTAAAAAGCCAAAATAAACAAACAAAACAAAAAAGGGCACTTTTTGATGGCAGTTGGTGGATTGGTCTGTCCTGGGTGATACCTGCTTGGCTAAAGGGTTCAGTGACCTGTGCACCTGTGACTCCTCACAAATCCAAATACCTGGTTCTAATAAACTACTTAGAGAGGAGACTTTAAGCTGAAACAAGATAAATTATCAATGCAACTGTGAGATACAAGTCGTCTCTCGCAGTTTTGCAGAGTGATCACAGAGAAGGGTAATCTCTACACACAGGAAGATGATTGTGCTGGCAGGAACATAAATACATACATAATGTATGTACCTACATAAATAGAAGTAATAACAGTAGATATACTGGAGCATGTAGAATTAATTAAAATTTTGCACAGTACTAGTGGCAGGCATCTGAAATTATCAGTACTTTGCTTGACTTTCTGCTTTAGGGTGGCCATGAAACTGAGGTACAAGTTGTGGTTTTTACACTGCTCAGTTGTTATTGTCCATGTGACTTGACCACATCCATAGGTTTAGATAAAGCTCTTTTTTATCCTCCTAGAAAAATATATACTAACCACAAATGTTTAGATTTTAATTTTTAAAAATGTCAGTGGAAATGTTAAATAATTTCAAGAAATATTTCAGTAGATATTGACAGTATTAATTATCACAGCTTAGAGCATTTATCAGAAAAGACCACAAATGTAATTTGTAAAAAATTACAAGCAAAAATAAAGATATAAATTATTTTTTATCCCTGAATAACATCCACCTGAGATTATGGGCTAAATGCAGTACTTGTCAGTGCTGAACAGCAAATTCAGAGCAGAACAAGGAATTCTGAATGATTAAACTTGGGGCAGTATTAAATAAAACGTTAGAAGAGGCAAATGTTAATTATGCTGGCCTTCTGATAGCCTGGATGTGTCAGCCTATTAAATGGTAATTGGGAAAACAAAAAAAAAGGAGAAAAATACTGTTTGGTAATTGGGAAAAAAAGGAGAAAAAATACTGTTTGGAACTTTAATTGGAAAAAATAAGGGTCTGGGAAAACGTAACAGCAAGCTGAAGGAAAAGAAAACCTAATTAACCTTCCCTTTTCTGGGTCCCTCACAGGAGATAACCCTTCTGTGTTCCTGCTTTCCTGGAGGATGCCGCTCCATGAGACACCTGCACATCTCCCGGACCCGCCTCTCCACAGGTACCAACGACGGCGTCAGCTCCTGCTGATGAGCTGTGAGGGGAAATTCAGCCCCTGATCCCGCTGACCGCATCCCTCCCATCCCAGGGCAGGTCCGAGCGCAGGCACGGCTCCTCCGGCCATCAGGCCATGAGTGTCCCTCCCCGGGCGGTGACACCCCGTGCTCTGACACCCCTGAGCGGTGACACCCTCGGGCAGTGACACCCCCGCTCTGCCACCCCCCGCCGTCACCGCGGGCGCCCCAAATGGCGGCGGCTCCTACAACCCCGCCGTCAGACGCCGTGGGGCGGGGCCTCCCAGAGGAAGCCAATCAGAAAGCGGCGATCTGCGTTCGGTCACGCCCCTAGTCCGCTTTCACCAATCACCTTTCGGTGCGTCACCAGGGAGGGAAGATGGCGGGCGGAGCAGCCAATGGGGTGGCGGGGAGGGCGCGGGAGGCGGGGCTTGCGAGGCGCGCACGCGGCGATGGCGCGATGGCTGGAGCGGCTCTGAGGGAGAGGGACGGGGACCCCCTGGAGAGACCGGGATAGGGATCCCGGGTAAGGAACACTGGGCACACCGGGAGAGGGACCCTCTGGAGAGACCGGGATAGGGATCCTGGGTGAGGAACACTGGAGTCACCTGGACAGGGACCCTCTGGAGAGACCGGGATAGGGATCCCGGGTAAGGAACACTGGGCACACCGGGAGAGGGACCCTCTG
>NW_020956404.1:2684-48521 GCF_003031625.1 Empidonax traillii
AGGGATCCCGGGTAAGGAACACTGGGCACACCGGGAGAGGGACCCTCTGGAGAGACCGGGATAGGGATCCTGGGTGAGGAACACTGGAGTCACCTGGACAGGGACCCTCTGGAGAGACCGGGATAGGGATCCCGGGTAAGGAACACTGGGCACACCGGGAGAGGGACCCTCTGGAGAGACCGGGATAGGGATCCTGGGTGAGGAACACTGGAGTCATCTGGACAGGGACCCTCTGGAGAGACCGGGATAGGGATCCTGGGTGAGGAACACTGGAGACACCGGGACAGGGACCCGCTGGAGAGACCGGGATAAGGATCCCGGATAAGGAGCACTGGGCACACCGGGACAGGAACCCAGGTAAGGATCATTGAGGGGGCTGGACGAGAATGCCGGGACAAGGATCCCCTGGTGGGCTGCTGTGGCAAGGACCCTGGGTGAGGGACACCGGGATAAGGACATCGTGTCTGGGCATCCCTGGGTGAGCCGCCAGCCCTCAGCGCTGCTTTTCCTTTTCCCTTTCCTTTTCCTTTCCTTTCCTTTCCTGGGCAATTAGCGGCTGTCAGGGTTAAAGTCAGAACTGTCTTGGCTAATAAGTCTGATGAGGAGTAGCTGAGGGAGCTGGGAAAGTTTAGCCTGGAGAAGAGGAGCCTCAGGGGGAACTTTATGGATCTCTACAACTCCCTGAAAGGAGGGTGTAGCCTGGTGGGGATCGGGCTCTTCTCCCAGGTAACTAGGGACAGGATGAGAGGAAATGGCCTCACGTTGCACCAGGGGAGCTTTGGATCAGATATTAGGGAAAATTTGTTCACTAAGAGGGTGCTCAGGCATTGGAACAGGCTGTCCATAGAGGTGATGGAGTCACCATCTCTGGATGTGTTCAAAAACCATGTAGATGTGGTGGGCTTGGCAGTGCTGGGTTAGTAGTTTGACTTGATGATCGTAAAGGTCTTTTCCAACCTTAACAATTCTGTGATTCAATAAAATATGTGTATAAGGAAGTTACTCAGGTAAGTATCAGCTGACCTCACCTGGGTTTGGTGAAGGTGGGGATTTTTATTAATAAGAGCAACAGCCTAAACCAAAAGAACTAACAGATCTGGGAAAGGTCAGAAGAAGAAGTTAAAGTTTTGATTTGGTTTTTTTGTTTGCTTGGGGTTTTTGTTGGTTGGTGTATTCCCTTTGGAAAAAAAAGTGAAAAGAAACTTCTGAATAAAAAAGCAGTTGGAGAAACTACCTCCCTCTGCCAGTGTGAAACCACTGCCCCTTGTCCTGCGACTCCATTTCCTCTCCGTGTTTCTTGTAGGCTCCCTTCAGGTACTGGAAGGCCACAATCAGGCCACTCTGAAACCTCCTCTTCTCCAGGCTGAGCAATCCCAATTTTTCCCAGCCTTTTTTTTTTTTTTTAATTTTATTTTCCTTAAAATGTTTCTTTCTTTCACTGCACCAGGCCTGAGGACAAGAGCACTTTGCTGAGCAGCCCAAGCATCTGTTCTGTACCTGGCTGTGTGGGAGGCCTCCCTTAAAACCAGATGGTTGTTCCATGCTGGCAGCACTTCCTGCCTGGGTTCTGCAGCTTTGTTGTGCTTTTACTGGGACTATACAAATAATGGGATTCTCAGCTTTTAGAGGGGATGGAGGGGGAAAGCGAAGCAGAGCGACATCAGCTCTACCGTGCCGACCAACCCTGTTGATAATCAAGTTGCCTGTGCAGACATCTAAGACTTGCTTTTATTGGGTGAGTGAAAAGACGTTTTCTGTGTGACTCTGCTTCTCACCAGACATCAAAAAAGGGTGTTGAGGCTTGTGAATTGGTGAGTTGGCAAGGCCAGGTTTTGGAGATGACTGTGCTTCGAGACCTGAATGCAGTTTAAGGTGCAGGATGGACAGTGGAGGACATAAGAAAGGCAGGAAAAGAGTGTGTCTGTAGCCATGTGGGATTAGGAAGTTCAGTTTCAAACATACCTTTGACCTCCTCAGCCTTCAGCCTGACCCGCTACCCACTTCCCCCTCAGCTCTCCCTCTTCTTATGCTCTTCTACTGTAACCTTTCCTTTAACCCAAGGGTTACGTGAGTTCTTGCTGGTGCATTTTCTTCTCTTATTTCCTCCTGCATTTATTTTAGGTTAGTTAAATACATGTGAAGGTAACTTGTGGACATGACTGACTAGGGAGTACTTATTGGTTTCCAAAGTAAATGGAAGGCAGAGGGACTGGGAAATAGTATAGAGAAGATGGTTTCTTTGGTAGGTAAAGCTTTAGACTGTGAACAAAGGATGTCTGATGCCAAAATGTTGCCCTCAAATTAAAATGAAGTAGTTAGGATTAATCGTTTCTATCATGTATTTTTGCCTCAGCTGATATTTTGATGCAAGTTTTAACAAAATATTTCATTGGGAACAAAGCAGGAGATGGAGAAAAATAAGAAGAAATGGAAGAAGAAATCAGGCCAATCTGTAGCTCTGAGAAAATCGTGCTGAAATTGCAGGACAAATCCTGAGTAATTCCATTCGGCTGCTTTGAAGGTCCCAGCACAGAACGTGTTTTCTGTCCTGTTTCTTTGTCTTACAGGATATTTGAGTCTTTTCAAAAATCAAAGTATTTTGCAAGAAGTGTCAGGAAGCAAATATAGTGCAGCTGTTCATTTTAACAAGTTCATACTTTCATGTGAACTCTTCCGTTTCATACATTTTTATTCTGTTTCTTATGTCAGGTGTTAAAGTCCTGAAGGACTATTACATCATGTAGTCAGATCTCCTTTGCAACATAAACCATCTGTATTGTTGTTTATACCCTTTACAGACGTAAATTTATCTCCCCTTTTCACATTTATCTGCAGGCACTTCTTGTAGATCGTCAGTATCACCAGGTTTTCATGAATAGTTTTTATCACACTTTTTGTATTGTTGAAAAATGTTTTGAGGTGGCCTTAATGTTCAGTTTCAGACTAAATTTGCAGCAGATAGAGGAATGAAAGTGTTTTAAAACCTAAACCCGATTAAACTCTGTTGTTTTGCTCTTTGAGGCTTGTTTTAGGTGACTGCACTGTGGCCTTATAAGAGCACTTGCTATTTGTCTTTAATTCTCTCGTTTTCCAGCTAAATGAAAGCTTAATGAATGATCCAAACTAAAGGGTTTCAGAAATCCTTGGTTTCACAAAGCAGCTGAATCTTATCTGTAAAAAAACAAGTGCATTAAAACACTCATAGTTCTGCTGTATTAAACTGATTGAAAACCAAAATGAGCTTTCAAGTACAATGATTGTTCTTCTGTATTGTTAATAATCTTCCTTGCAATTTCTTTTTTCTTCAGTGGAATTTTACTCTCTTTTTTTTTTTTTTTATATTTTTAGTTGATAAGCAAGTTCTGACTTGCAACTTCTGACTCTGCACCTAGCCATAACTATGGAGGTATTTCCTTTTCCCCCTGCCTGTTATTTCAAGTCTTGTTAAAAATAAGATGCAAAAGTGCTGTACAATTGCTGAGCAGTGAAATTGGTGAAAAGACAAACAAGCATTTAACTAAAATTGACAAACTGCTTGCTAGAAGGAGTTATATGCTGGCAGTACCTGGGATAGGAAGCTTCATATGTTGCTCACTCTTCCATAATTTGAGAATCTTTTCATAATAATAATAATTTGTGTATCTTTGTTGCCATGGGAATGACTGAGAAAGCTGGAATTAAGTGTTATTGCTTCTTTGTGCAGTCAGAAGGGACAAGGAGATAGTTGTGAAAGCAAAAATGTTTGTTTAGAAACAGGGCAATCCTGACTTTTTTATCAGCAATCCTGAGATTTTATATGGCTTACAAAGGAGTTTTTTGCTGTAAAGGGAGTTAATTTTAGTTTATTCAGTGTCTGTCAGAATATCTAAGGAAGTTCATGACTCAGTTTTGGAAGGGAGAAAAACAGATTTCAGTTTAGTTTCAAATTTAGTTCTAGCGGTTTAATGCCTTTGGTAACTATTACCATGTATGTGTATTCAATGTTCCTGCTTCAGGAATGTTTGTAGCAGCCAGATATTGAGAAGGGGAAGGGGTTTTTAGCTGTTGGGTTTGGTTTGTTCACCCCTCTTCCCTGGGAAAATTTAATGCTGAGTGTTTTGGACTCTCTTTTTTCAACTTGCTGGATGCTAAAAGAGCAAATACAGACACACACAACTTCGTCGTTCCCTGTAGGTTTATGTGTGCATTGCGTGGAAATATGAGCCTCATCTTGCATTATCAGGAAAGATAAATTTCATTATGAAAATGTTATCATGAAAGATAAAAAGCTCTGAACTGAAGTCACAAAAAGAGACTTCCAAAAAGAACGTGTGTGTATTTTTAACCTCTGACACCTCAGAAAGAAAAGTTGTGGTGTAGTTGAATTTGGCTGGGATTTTTTCCTTCCTAATTTTTTGGCGCTAGACAGCTCCGAGTGAAGGCTGCGATTTTTTTTTGATTAATGGTCTGATTTGGGGTACTGAGGCTTTTAAAATGACGAGAAAAACACCAGTACCTTTAACAATGTGCTTTGCAGTACTCTAGGCTGGGTGCTCATCCTCTGCCTCGCGCTCCAGATTGATTTTTTTTTTTGTTTTGTTTTGTTTCCTTGGATGCCGCTTTGTTAAGGAGACAATTAAGCTGATCGTAACCGAGGAATCGTAGTGGGGGAATATAAAAAAGTAATAAAAGTTCTAAAAAAAGAGCTGTGATGTGAATCGTGACTGAGCCGCTCCGGGGGGGCGGTCACTGGCGACATCCAGCGGCCAAGTGTGGAATAACACCCGCGGGATAACCCCCTCTGTTCTTCCCGACTCCCGTGTCCCAAAACTTCTTGGGATTTTCCACCTTGGCACGTAGACGTGGCCGCGTGGAAGGGCACGCGCAATCCCTTAGGATGTTATTCCGCCAATCCCGGGCTGATGGAGAGGGGAGGCCGCCTTAAGCTGGAAGTTGCGTTCTCTCTGTGCCCTCTTACTGCGGTCTTCATTCTGCTTTTGCTGTGGGGGTAATCAAGTGTTGTCTCGCTCTTGTCTGCCCGGCAGCGTGGTATCTTCCAGAAAGAAGAAATGAGCCAGCTTATCTCGGAGCTGCTTGTTTCTCAGCCTGCCTTCCTATTTTTGTGTTCCTTGCTGGGCAAGGACAGTGCTGGGTGCCAGGCTGACGGGGTTATAAAAGCAGATGAACACAGTTTAAAGGTTTTGCCCCCACTGTTCTAATTGGAAAGTATTTTGTAAGATAAACTTTATGATTTCTGCTCCATATTTTATTTATGGCCAGTTTATACTCTTAGGCTCTCATGCCAGTATTGTTCTTGAGCAGCTCCCCTCCCTCCTCAGCCTTTCTTCCTTTGATGTGTTTGTAGATAGTAATCGTATCCCCTCTCGGTCTCTGTCTTTGCCAAGCTACACAAGGCAAAGCATCCAGCTACTTCTTGTAAAATAAACAGTCCGTTACCTGGATCATCTAACCCTTCCTTCTCTGCCCTTGATTGTGGCTTAGTTATCAAGAGATTGGCCTCGGCAAAGAGCACTGCTGGGAGCCCGCTGTGTGAAATATGGGTTTACTAAAGCAGCGAAAACAAATATGATTTGAGAGCAGGGCTATTAAAATGCATAAAGCTCTCAAGTTTGCTTTTTATCTTTGCCTTATTTTGGGGCAGCAAGCTGCTGAAGATGTTGGAAAGGTGTTTGTGGATCTCAGAAAAATAAATTCCCCCACGCAGGTCTTAGGGGTTCATGGGTGCTAACAAAACCATACAGTTTTTGGTATGATTTGAGGATTTTTCAGCAGGGATTGTGTTGCTGCATACAGAAGATCTCTTGATCAGAAAGTCTGGAGTGTCAATACCTGCACACTTTCTCCTTTGTCCTTCCCTTTCTCGATTTTGTTTCTTAGGACTGAGTCCTAAAGCACTTCAAGAGTGGAAAAAGGAGTTGAACATGAACTTCCAGCGTGGTGTAGAAAACCACTGTGCACTTGGGTGTTACAAAAAGGGGGAAAAAGAAAAAAGGGAAAGCTGATTTTTTTTTTTTTAATCTGTTATGGCATTGATGAAGCTGCTGCTGGAGTGCTGTGTACAGTTCAAGTGTAAGCACTGTCTAAAGGCTCTTGAAAACAAAGAGCTGAAGAGAACATCTTGCATGAGTTCAGTGTGCACATTACTGATTCCTTAGCATCTTTTATGGAGACTCAAAAGTAAATTCTCTCGAACAGGATGGAGTCAACACAGCTCTGCAACCCTTTATTTCAGCCTCTTCCATCCTCCTGTTGTCACTTACATGACATCTTTTCCTTTTGCCTGCTGCAAAGCATTAAAAATTGAGCTTAGGGCATGATAAAGATTCAGCAGAGCCTCCAGCTGTCAGACTGTGCACAAAGAGCATGTTTTGGAAACCGATAGTCTGTGAACTGTCATGGGCACACAGGGATCTCCAGTTTCTGCTCTTGCTTGGAAACTGGAGAGGGTCTGACAAATTACCTTGGTGTGGGGATGCTCTGGATCGGATAAATACAAAAAATGGATATTGCCAGGATATCACTGGCAAAGACACCGTAGTCATCTGCATGTTCTGGGGGAGCAAATGAGGAAAATGAGGAGAAGTCGTTTCCCCTGCTTAGGCTTGGCAGATGTTTGAGCCTGTGCAATACATCTGGAAGTGCAGAGAGTTGCTTGGGCATTGATATTAGAGTAGTGTTCAGAATTGCCAAGCACACAAATGCTGTGTGTGTTCTGTACTTAACTGCACATGGAGGGGAATATCTTCCTACCTGTTCCCCAGCAACTGGTTTAAGGTTGGGTTTTTAAGGAAAGAGTCTTGAAAACATAATGGTCTTGTGTTTTGAAGAATGAGCTCTGGTAATGAAGTGTGCTTAGCCTAAATTACTGTTGTGAAAGAATTTCTAAGATATTCTGGTAAATAAAACATTTTATGCCATTGTAGGTATTTTGGCACCTGTGTGAGGTAATAGGAGCTATTTTTTCAATTGTAGTAAAGTGGTTTTACATCCTTTTATTATGGTTGCTGCTAAATTTAGGCTGAAATTTCCCAGGCTTCCTGTGATGTAGAAACAAATTATTTGGAAGAATTTCAGCAAAATTTGTTAATATATGGGAAGAATCTTCTTACTCATTTCCAGATTTCTTTTATATGAGGATGTTGTTGGTGGCAAATGGCAACGTCTAAATAAAGGAAATAAATGGTGTTGTTTCGGAGTCACTAAATTATTCATGCAGCTGCATAAGTAATCCTTTTCTTTCCCCTTTCTCTGTAGGGTGGATCACTGGGATTGCCCGTTCACTGATGGTTTTGTTCTGCTTAAAATGGCCCCAAAAGTCACCGCTCTTGGAGTCCTTTCCTGTAATCCCAAATTTGACAGGGCAGCAGAGCACTTTCTGGCTGTGGAATTTGCAGGTGCATTGCAGTGTGGCTCTGACTTCTGCATTTATCTTGCAGTGTAGATGTTCCGAACCAGGCTTTTCCTTTTGAAAGTCTGCTGCTGACTGCACTTACTGGTGTTTGTGTACACAAGCCGTGCTGACTGCACTTACTAATGTTTGTGTACACAAGGGTTGTGGGTTGGGCAAACGCTGTCCTTGTTTTGCTGATTGAGAAAGTAAAGAGTGAACGTTGCACCTTGCTGGGATTTACTCAGTGAGCTGTTCTGCCACAGTCAGGACTGGGGGTTGTCCTTGTAGGCCAGGCTCTTGTTCAAATGCAGTCTGATAAATGGCTTTATTTCTGTCTTCCTCAGCTGTGAGATGACCATCTTGGTGCCCAGCTCTGGTGCCAAGGCAGAGAGTGAGCTGTTGGACCTTTTAACAAAAGAAAGCGCTGCTGTAACACGAGGAGGTGTGTGAGGAATAGTTCAGAGAAAGGCATGAACCTTCTCTGAGCTGCTCGTGGCCGTCTCGTGGAAATGTGAATGGAGAAAAACTTAATACTCCACATGGCAGAACATTGTACCCTACGTGTCTGATTTCCAGCAGCTGTTGTCTGTGTGTTATTTGAGAGGCTGATTAGTTCTGTATCTTCTTTCCTAAGTTTGTGGTTACAAAAAGTCCTGTCAGTATGGTGTGTACAGTGGGAGGTGCTCACGGGAGAAAGGAAATGACTTTTCTGTGGTCGCTGCGGTCTGGTGAGATAAGCACAAGTGCAGAGGGCTGAGACTTGGATTCCCTTCAAGTTCTGCAGCGTGTTGGCTGGAGAGCTGTGGTTCCACTGCAGGCAGACACCGGCACACAGAGGTGCTGTGTCCCGAGGCTGGGAGTTGTCTGGCATCTTCTGGAGTGTTTGTGTAGCCCTGGCACAGCGAAATCTTCTGGAGCAGCTGGGGGCACACACCGTCAACCCTCTGTTCCTTGTGGTGGGGGTGTTAACAGATGTATCCTGGATCCCATCGTGGGAGGAGGTGGTTGTTGGAGACAAGGACAGTGTCCCAGCTGGTCGTGGTTGCCCTGGTGGATGCTCTTCCTTTAGAGGGTGATCCCTACACGTTATTAGTGTGCTGGGCTGGAGCACAGGTCAGCTGAGCACTGCTTGTGCCTGGGAGGACAGGGGAGAAGGAGGAGCAGGAGGCACAAACCTCATATTTGCCCCCCATCTCAGTGCAAAATCCAGGGCCCAGCACTTATGGTAGTTTTTCTGTCCTGTAGAATCAATCCGAGGATGCAGCATTTGTTGTTTACCTGTTGAGAGGCTGTGAGTGAGCAATTTAGGCATAGGTCAGCTTTCACAGAATGTTTATAAATACAGTATACCTTAAAAAAAAAAAAGAATTTAAATATCCCAATTACAGGCTCTCTTTCTGTAATTTACCCTTTGCCTGGGACTCTTTTGGGTCTGCCTGTATAAAATAGGATTGCTTCTGCTGCAGCTTCTGTCAGCTTGATCTGAGAATAGCCAGGAGAGTAAAATAGAGCATCTCTTATCCTCTTATCACTCCTTTATTGGATGACCACCTCATCCACACCTGGACGCAGTAGCATTCTCTGCCTAGTGAGGTCACTGCGAGGAAACCTCTCCCTTCCAAGGAAGTTCCCAGTTGGGTCCAGCTGCTCGTGGCAAGGTGGGATTTCAGTGGCAGAGCTTCCTTTGTGACTCCTCTGTTAGTGGGTCTGTCACCAGCAAGGAACTGGATGAAAAGAGGAGACTGAAGAAGGAAGATTCTCCAGTATATTTGAAATATTGTTTGACACAGCTTCTAAGAGTAAACAGAAATTATGTTTCCCATGCTCTGTGTCAGGGTCTCCTAAGTTGTTCTAGAGAAGGTAGTTTAGCTATCTGAGCATCAAATTTTAGTAATTTTGCCTTAATTTTGAAGCCAACATTTGTAATGCCACTGTTTTAATAGTTTTGTGCAGTGCTTTCAAGCTTACTTGAACTTTTTATGTGCACATTGGATTGTTCCACACTTAAATTCTTCTTCTGATGATTTGTCTTCTGGGTCCTTTGCAGATTTTTGCCACCTCTTTGGTTGAAGAATTTATATTGATTAGCTCTCAGTTACTGAAGTTACAGTTAATTTATTGCAATTTGGACCTGAAGGCATGCCTAAATTTTCTAAATCTCTCCTCTCTTCACCATAATTTCCAGGATGGTGAGTCAGGATAGATCTTTCTAGTTGAAATACAGGATCTTATACACACAAAACAGTATTGAATGTATGCTTTTTATGATTTATGCATTTAAAACTATGCTTGGTCAAATCCAAAAGTTGCTTTCGAGTTCTCTCTATGGATGCCCAGTATAATATTCAAAAAGAGGTTTTATTTCTGTGTTGACATGAACACCTGTTTCTGCCCCCAAAAGATGAATTCACAAAAGTTGTAGTTTCCTTTTTTAAATTTGTTTTTTTTAGATTATTGAACACCAAAGCACTGGGCACCTGGGCCTTTTTACCTTTGTTCTCTTCTACCTCTGGCTCTTATTTTTTCTGTCCAACCAATACTGTTGTTTAAGGCCATTTCCTTCTCTCTCCCACCTACAGTTCCTCTCTCCTGTTGCTGAACAGGATTGTACCCCCAGGGTCAGTACTGGTGGGAGGGTAGGAATTGATTTCATGGAAGGCAAGTAGCTTGGTAGACCTAATTTTTTTGATCTTCCCGTAGACTTTGTTGCTGCAGTGTTTTATCTCTTCCCTCCTTTCTTCACTCCTAATACAATTTTCTCGGTGCTGCAAATGAAGGACTATGTGAAGTTTCTTTCTTGCTGTGCTTTACATTTGGAAACGAGATGCAGCTGATTTGAGAGGATGAAATGATTCTCTTGGCAGTTCCATCTTTTTGTCTCTGCACTTCAGCGTGGCCTCTCGTGCATCTCATTCCCTTCCTGCCTGATGACTAAAGGCTCTTCCCTCCGCCTGAAAAGCGGCTTTGTGGGAACGCTGGAAAAACACCTGATCTCTCTGCTTCGGTGACACAGCACAGCCAGCTCTGGGAGTGTGTGTCCTGGAGAGATGAAGCGTTCCCAGGGGGTGCTCTGTGCCTTCCCCCCCGGTGCTTCAGATCGTTTGCTGATCCGTCTTCTGCTGGGAAGCGGTGCCAGTGAGGAGAGGTCTCCGCAGGCTCCTGCATTGGTGGAGAGCAGAGCACTGACATGTTCTCCTCGGCCAGCCCTTCCTTGGCAGCCCCGCTCCCAAATGCGAACCACATGTCATGTTTGCTGCTTCCCGCTGCCCAGAGCTCCAGGCCTGCCCTTGAGGCTCTGCTCTCCAGCCTTTAATAATTGTGAAAATAAAGGGAGGGTCTGTGTGTATTGTTTGTGGTAGGGAAGAACAGTGCAAGATTTCATCTGCTGCCGTTCGGATCCCTTGCTATTTTTGGTCTTTGACCTCTTCAGAGGAGGTTGCCAAAACTACAGGTTGTTTTCGTTTTTATGACGTGTTTCTGCCCTCCTACTCATAAGTTACTCTTAGGTTGCTGATTAAATCTTTGAGAAAGTGCTATTTCTCCGCATTTTTCCGTTGTGTTTTTCAAAGGTGAATTTATATTTCTGTATGTTTTTGAGCTAACATTCCCTTTTGGAAAGGAGAGCTGTGCAGTTTGGCAGCATCTTCTGTACACTCCACTAAAAGGAGAAGGAAAATAACTTCTGAGTTCCTGGTTTATCTTTTGAAAAACTTTCTGGATTAGAGGAAGACTCAGGCTTGTTGGCTTGAAGTGAGACTGCACAAACAGCCCAGCAGTATGTGCTGGGACAATGTTTAGTGTTAAGTTTGTGCAGATAGGTGCTTGCTTTTCATTCCTCCGTCATTGGAAAGGGCTGCTTTCAGCAAAACAGTTTGCTTCTAGTTTGGCTGCGTGGTTGTTTCCACACTCCACCAGTGAGAAACACATAACAAAGGCATCTGAAAATCCTGTCCTGCCTCTTTGGCATCACTTCCACTTCGTGCCTTCTGTTCTAAACATTGAGATTATTTCTTTTTCAGAGGAGCCTCGTAGGATGCCCTGGAGGTCAAAATATTTTAGGCTGTTTCAGAGAACTGTATTTATTCTGAGTTCCCAAGATGTGATGAATTTTGAGTGTCCTTCAAGAAGCCTTTCTGGTAGTTGTGATATCCGGGAGAGTGTGCAGGGGTTGCAAATAACTGTGAAGTTAATTCATAGAACAGATCACGTGAGGGTAGTGCCAGAGGACTAGATACAGTAACACAGAGATTTCAGGGTTAATTTGTAAGATGTGGCTTTATCTTGCTCAGGGGGTGCAGGTGTGGATGCAGCTGAAAGATGCAGCTGTTCCAGATGAGGAAAGGTGATGACCAAGGGTGGGTGATGATCTCTGTTTGGAACACAAGTGACTGGCCATAGCCAGGCACCTTCAGCCAGGTACTCGTGTGCCACCCAAGTCATTGTGGCTTCCTGGCACCTTCACAGCTGGATTTTGTCAGTGTTGAGATTGTAGATCCTCACTGGGGGCCACTGTGAGCTGGAGAAAGCGAGGAACCTAAATGTAATTAACTGAGCAAAGGAGGTACCACGGGGAAATAAGAGCTTTTGGCCAGTGCCTTCTGTGGTTTCTTCTGAGACTGGAGCAGTTCAGGAGCAAGTTGTTCATGCCCTATAGAGTCTTTGTGTCAGAGTTTGTCACTTTAGCAAGAGCAGTTTCCCTCACAACTGGCTGTTGTGCTCTATCCACAGTATGTCAGGCTTCAAAGGCACCGACTTTGCCAAAGGATTCTTTGTGGCAGGAACAAAACAGATAACTCTGTTGTTGAACTTAAGGAGTGCTAAACTAAAAGTGCTTCAGTGCAGAGGGCCATGTGCTTTGTAGGTGGCTGCAGTCCAACGCTTGGTTATCTTCTATTGTGTTTGGAAGGACCATTGTTTCCTATTTGTCTCATAAATTTAACACAGATCCTATTCCTGCCATTTAAACGTTCCCATCAAAATACAACAGTGACTTCCCCTTCTGAAAAGGAAGGGCTGGCAGCTACACCCTGAAGTTTGAGCATGAATTGTTTATATAACCTTCAATCACAATTTCATAATAGTCTGAAGACTTTCCTACTAGGGCAGACATTTTACCGAGTTTTTAGCAAAAACCTGGCTGTCATCAAATGCAATTTTGAGGCTTCTGAGTTGTTGCAGTGGAAATAGAATTGAAAACTGAACCCTCCAGCCTCCTGATGATAGAAATTGCACTTCTGTCTGCAAACATGAACAGCTTTTTCTGGTATTTCAGAATAGCTGCGCTTATGTCATTTGGGGTGAAAGCTTAAGAGCTGTCTTGGGCTAATTTTATATCTCAAAAAATATTATTAAATCTGAATGAACTTCTGGGTACTTGCAGAGTTCTCTCGCCCTCCCCAGCAGTAAAAGCTCTGACATGAGTGTTGGAGAAACTGCTCATTGAATGATATTCTCTGTCAAAGTCAGTAATATTTAAACAACTGCAGCTCGCTTTCCAAATGGATGACATTTGTCAGGAACATGTCTGTTTGAGTTTACTTGGCCTTTTGAGTAGAAAAAGCCTGAATATTTAGAGCTTAAAATTCAGGTCAGCTTGGAAAACTACATTTTTTCCTACAAAAAGTTTACAGAGAGAACCTGTTTTTTTTTAGTCACCATAGCTCTACAGGAAAGCTGTTTTACAAAAACTCCTGTCTCCACCATCAAGCACGTGTGTTTGAAACTGTATTTAAATAGAAGCTTCCATTGTAATTCTTCAGTAAATTGGATTAAGTAGACGTTTTCCTTCTTAAAAATGTTTTATTTCTAAAATTGGTGTTATTAATTTGCATGGGAGTTTAACGGTTTTGTGTTCAAGCAGTGTAGCAAACAGTGTTTGGGAACAATTGGCTTTGTGATCTTGTTTCATTTGAGGGCATACCCAGAAAAGTGAGAAAGGAGCGAGCTCTGTGGGTAGGTTGTACACAGGGTAATGCCAGAAAACATGTTCAGCTTCTTGTCTTCAGAGGGGAAAGGAGTTTCCACAGGATGTCTGCTTTTCGTGGCAAAAATGGCCTGTAGATGTGCTCTGAAAGGTTGCTTTGATGTAGAAGATTAACCTGGGGACCTCATTGTCAGGATATTACTGAGGCAAATCGCTTAGTGAGATTATTTGTGACTTGGGAATTAAGTTTTTATGTGTGCCTACTTAAGCTGTTTCTTAAGAATTTGCTCGTTTGTCACATGGTGTCAGGAATATTTGTGTGCACCAAACCAGGAGGAGGGAAGGCAAAGCCTGAGACTACAAACAAGGCCAAGGAATAAAAAAAAAAAAACCAAAATCAGAACAGAAGGCAGTTTTGTCATAGCAACTTTTCCTTTGTTTTTAGTCTCTCATGGGCCATTAAAATAATTACTACTAAAACAAGTAATGCATGGAAACTTGCACATTCCACCCCTAAAAGCCCAGCCTGAAGAGTTTGCAGAAAAAAATTGATGATAGGACAGCGGGGAAGGCATGAGAATATTTTCTTGCATTCTGGATCTTCCTGATTTTTAATTCATTTCTGTTTGGATTTTTTTTCAAAAGGGTCATTTCATGCCTGTGGTAACTGGGATTGGCTGCTGGCTAGTCCTTAAAGAAATATTGGTACCAGTGAGAAGTCACTGGACTGTTGACCCCTTAGAACCTGCTGTGATTCCCTCAACATTTGAGTTTTGATCTCTTTTAAACACAGGAGTCTAATTGAACCTGTGACTTTAACAGAAGTCACTCGTGGATGGCTCAACCTACCCCACCTATGTCTTCCTTTTAAAAATGGTTGTAGTTTGTGAACTCACTAAAACCATGTGTTGTTCATGGTAGCAAATATCTCTTTAAAATTTAAATGCTTCAACGCTTTTTCTGACTCTGACTTGATGGAAACCTTTACTGAAATTACAGAATCGAATTTTCCTTTGTGTTACAGAAAGGGGCACTTCTTTTTTTCCTTTTTTTTTTTTTAAGGGCATATTTTAGGAGTGAATCAGTGTGTGAGAGGATCAAGAGAATATTGTTTAATGTTGGTTTTGCTTGGTAAAGTTTGCACTTGTGTGCATGGCTGAAATAGTTTGGGTTTCTAGGAGGGTTCAGTAGTGCTGGAGAAGAATTGCCTCTGAAGAAAAGATTTTTATCAGCTGCACTAAAAGCCAGTGTTTTGTGGTTTTATAGGAGGCTCAGAAAACACTGAGGTTCTTGGGAGAATTGATGAAAGAGGCGAAGATAATTGCAGCGAATTCCACTGATGTCACGTAGCCTGTTTAGGTGGTCCATGATATGCTGACAGGTGTTCCTGTGTGTCACTGGGCACCTAAATACTTGCAAAATTATCTCATCTGGCCATTTCAGGCTGCAGTTCTGGGTAATTTTGGTCTCGTTCTCTGCCTCCCCTGTGCACGTCCCTCAGCACAGAAGTTCACTTAAGAGCTCTCCTGCAGCTGCGCTGATGCAGCTATTTGTGGGCTCTGCTTCCTAGAACAAAACTTATCCCTCTTCAGGTAGTGGTGATGACTTCATTTTGTTCCCAATTGTGGAGAACATCATGTTACTTTATAAAAATAATAAGGCAAATTTAGCTAAGTGACTCTCCCAGGATTCGCAGATAGGCTGTTTAATCTGTTAAGGGGATTATCTGGTGTAGTGCTTACAGACAGGAGAGACTGAACTCCTTAACTCAGGGAGCCCTTTCCTGTTCTCTGTTCCTGTGAATGAAGTTGGGGGGGGGGGAAGGACACGGGGACAGCTGAATTTTGGCTTCGCTTCTGCACGAGACCCTTTCTCATACATAACTTTTAAAGCCAAGACTAATTAACAATGTTATAATTAAAACTCTCCTTGGGTTTTCTTTATTCCAGGTTTCTGGCAAGGCTGGGAACAGCCCTTGAGATGGCTGCGGTGGAGAAGGTTGAGGAGCAGCTCGCGAGTCTGCGCATAGCCAAGCGCTCCGCTCCAAGCGAGGAACCCACTTACCTGCTGGACATCGACCTTTCCAGACCTGCCCCGTCTGAAAACAGTCGCTTTGTGGCAGTTTCCTGTTCCAATAAGTCCATCAGGGTGTACAACAGGGAAACATTACAATTCCTGAGGGAGTACAGCAGCCATCCCGGGATACTCAGCGGGGTCAGATTTGCACACGCGTGTGACAGCGCGGTGCTCTCAGCCTGCAGTGACGGGACAGTGAAATGCTGGGATGTTCGTTCGGCCACTCAGAAACCTGTGCAGGTATTCAGTGGATATCCTTCCAATGTTTTCATCAGTTTTGATATCAGCTGCAGTGACCTCATCGTTTGTGCTGGGACAGAAAAAGTTGATCAGGACACGTTTCTGGTGTTTTGGGATGCAAGAGGCGTTACAGACTGTGCCAGCTCAGCTAAGGAACCCTTGGGAGTCTATTCTGAAAGTCACAATGATGACATCACTAAAATCTGTTTTCATCCTGTTGAACCCAATTTGGTAGTCTCTGGGTCAACCGATGGGTTGGTCAACGTGTTCGACATCAACAAGGATAACGAAGATGATGCTCTGATGTCAACTTGCAATTCAGATTCATCGGTGAGTTTTATTGGATGGTCTGGGAAAGATTATAAACAGGTCTACTGCCTGACACACGACGAGGGATTCTGCTGGTGGGACACGGCTCAGCTGGACACCGAGGAGCCAATAACCCTGCTGCGTGTCCTGGATGTCAGGGACTCGCTCTGCGCCGAGAACCAGAGCCTGCATTACCTGGTGGGGGGCTGGTACCACGAAAAGGCAGAGAAACTCTTCCTTGTCGGGGGAACCTCCACAGGGAGCATCCACCTGATCAGCTGTGGCACCGATGGGCTGAGCCTGGTGGGGACCCTCTGCGGGGGCCACTCGGCCACCGTGCGCTCCTTCTGCTGGAACCTGGCGGATGAGTCTCTGCTGACGGGTGGAGAGGATGCTCAGCTGTTGCTATGGAAACCCGGAGCTGTGGAAAGGTCCCTCACAAAGAAGGCATCTCTGAAGATTGCTTCTTCCGTGCACAAGAGAGTGAGAGTTCACAACAGCTCCCTGAAAAGCAGGAAAAAGTAACATGCCGGAAGTGGGAATCTCTGCTGTGTGGAGTTCTCGTGTTGAATCTCTCAGGAGATGCTTGGCTGTGCTTTGTTTGGAGGTATTCTGTGGAAAGAACTGTGGTGCTGCTTGAATTCCCCCTGGGAATGTATTTCAGTCATCAGAAGAATGTTTCTTATTTTTTTAAAGTTGCTAACATTAATCAGAAAAGAGTAAACATCTGCACTTGGGTTCTCGAACAACAGATGTTAAATCATATTATATAAAACTGTTTCTGTGGTTATTTAATGTCTCAGGCAATATTTAAAATGTGTAATATAGGCCTGTGGCTCGCAAAGTTTGTTACCCTCCCAGTGAAATTCACTGGCACACTTGAAAAGCTTTTGTATTTCATGCTGTATTTTGCTTTCTTTACAGTAAACTTAACGAAATTGCTCAATTTAGTAAAAGATTTTGTGCCACATCTTAATGCTTGAGGGAATTACTTATTGATGAAACAGAAAATAAGTAGTTTTGCACTGTCACATCACTGGCTTAGAACGAGCTCATTAAGAAGCAGTTGGTAGACCCATATTTTTCATAGCAGATATGAAAGTATTCAACTGAAGAGGAACATGTGATTCCAAACAGCTGATTTGTATGTGTATGAGAACTGTTAAACTGGCATAATTTAGGACATATTTCCTGCATGAAAATACCTAAGAATCTTGTAAGCAGCTTCATTCTGTCATGGTAAGTGCACCTGGAAGACTGGGGAGATCTTTGGTGGGTTAAAGACATTGATAGGTGTGATTATTCCAGTGGTGTTTAAATCCCAAATCCTGACTTTTCAAATTAGCTGGTATCACATGCCAAGTGGGAGTGTTGTCCTGGAGTTCAGAAATGGTTTCTGAGGTACAGAGGATACCTCTGGTGTATGGTTACAGCTGTGCTGAAGATGCCTTAATCACCTGTGGAAGTGAAGCCTTTTCAACCACGAGTGTTGGGTTTCCACACAGTGTTTCACACACTGTTAATGTCCTTTAGCCACAGCTGTGAATCCATTGTTGTTTTGGGTTTGCCTGTTGGTGATAATTGAGATGAGTCACTTGTTTTTGTTACTGCCGGTTATTTAAAAGTGCAGCTTCAATTTAAAAATCACATTTCTCTAAACCTATTTTTTTTTGGTAAATTCAAGTTGCCCCCCAACATCCACATCTTTTCAAATGCCTTTCAGATTGCTTGGTGCTGTTTTGAGACCAGGTGGGCAGCAAGTCTCAGGACTACAATGCACTTGGATCTTGTGCCCTCTCCAGATTTACTCTGACAGGTTTGTGTGGAACACACAGTTCTGTAACTGAGTGGACCAAAAGCTTCAGACCCCTCTGCTTTACTGTAATGCCCTCAAGGGGCCTGAATTGGTTCGGTAACAAGTTGGGGGTGGAGAATTAAGGATGATTTTGAGACCTGTTTCGTTGCAGGTACAATGTACAAATTGCTTTTTAGATGGTTATCCACTCCCTCAGATCTTGACACGCTCAGGGGAGTAAAATCATTGGATCTGTTTGACACTTGATTTCTTGGAGATAGTTTTGTGTTCACACGGAGAAATGCACAGAGAGGGAGCCTGTGGTGGTCTCCACTTGCTCTCAGGTGTCTGTTGAGTGAAATGTAACGTGCTCTGCCAGCTGTCTGTGAACTCAGGCAGCAGAGATGGCAGTTCTGGTACTGAAGTTTGCAGTCTGCAGCCCTATCTGTTACCTTGTTTCTGAACTGGGTGGGTATCGATTTGTTCTGTAGCAGTGACAGTTCAAGTCGTAATTTTCCCTGCGAAGCTGATTTCTCCCTTTTATGTGCACAACGGAAATAGCAACAGGAGGGGTAAAACGTGTGTGTGTATCTTGACATTCTGCAAGAGCACAGCAGCTGTCACGAGACTCAGGCTTGTGTTGCCTCTGAAAACACTCGATTTTGTTGTTTGTCTTCTGTGTTGACTCAATTTCAGGTTAATACAAATAAAATAAACATAGATGGGAACCACATGTGAACAAGTGATCAGCATTGCTGGGTTCTGTAAGCTGCAAGCACCGTTTTATAGACCACAGAGCACAGGCAGAATCCATATGTGAGCACATAAATAATAATAATAGACTCGAAGTTAGGCAGGTTGGCTTGTCTGACTGTTTTAATCTCTTATTATTTTGATGTCTGTAAGTTGGCTTCAGCGTTGTTAAGAACCTTAAAATCATGGAATCACAGGATGGTGCAGCACCTTGCACTTGGCCGTGTCGAGCGCCACAAGAGTCCCATGTCCCCACTTCTGGAGCTTGCCCAGGTCTCTCTGAGCGGCATCCCCTCCTCCAGGAGTGTCACCACTCAGCTTGGTGTCACCTGCAAACTTGCTGAGGGTGCACTTGATGTCATTATTGAAGTTATTAACCAGTTCTGGTCCCATTACAGACTCCTGAGGGACCCCTGTGGACATTGAGCTGCTGACCAGTGCCCTCTGCATGTGACAATCCACCCAATTCCCCATCTGTTGAACAGTCCAGCCATCAAATCCGTATCTCTCCAGTTCAGAGAAGGTTGATGTGGGGGACTGTGTCAAAGGCCTTGCAGGACTCCAGGCCTGACCTTTATAAAACTTACGTAACTGAAACTATGTGCACGTAGCGTTCGGAAATCATCACTGTGTGAATTGTTTAACCCCAGGGGAAGCTTTAATTTCCGGAAGCAGGATCAGATTTTTTTCCAGTTAATGAGAAGCAAAAATCCAGATAGACTACTGAAATGCAGAAAACAGTGTCCATCTTGATTCAGAGTCGATAGTAAACCCGTTGTACGATATATCTGAGCAGCAGGAGATTATCCTGCTGTGAACACGTGAAAATAAACTTACTTGCATTTGGCACATTATTAAATTTACTCTTTGTTTCTTTTTCTTTTCTTTGTAATTTAAATCCAGTACTTGCACACTCATGGTTGCTGTTGTTCAGGTAAATGATGTATCAGGACAACATTCCGTTGTTGGTGGGTAACTTTAGGAATTAACTTGAGTGGAGGATTCTGCCCATATGTTTGGGTTGCACTGGAAATTACCTGACAGACCTAAAGGTGTGAATTCATTTCTAGGGGAAATTTGTTCAGCCAGTTAAAAGCTATTTTGTGGACAGATTGTATATGGCACATGTCCTGTGTATTCAAACTGTGCTTCTACATTAAAATATTCCTTAGCAAAGATGCTGATACAGTAAAACATCTTAAAGGCACAAAGTGGGAGCTCTATGCTGTGTTTAAAATGACAGCTTTGTCTTGGCTGCTGCCCTGGTGTGGCTCTGTAGGTCAGAGTGTCGTATGGAGCGATGCATTTTGCCATGGGAAGCGCTGACTCGGCACCTGCACACTCCTGGAGCTGCATCTTGTGTTTTACAGGCTAACAGACTGGTTGGGGTTGGAAGGGACCTCTGGAGATCATCTGGGCCAACCCCCTGCTCGAGCAGGGTTTGGATATCTCCAGGGTAGGAGACTCCACAGCCTCTCTGGGCAGTGTGTGCCAGTGATTTGCCCCTCTCACAGTAAAGTTTTTCCTCCTGTTCAGGTGGAACTTGCTCTGCATTAGTTTCTGCCTGTTGTCTCTTGTCCTGTCTCTGAAAAGAGCTGCTTGACACGTATCCTGAAAGATCTGTGTTTTGGGATGAGCCACCCTCTGTCAGGATGGAGCCCAGCTGTGGGGGCTGGGTATGGACACAGCTAATTGCAGTGTCAGTTAATCAGCAAAGCTTTTGTACTCCTGAAAGAACTGATGCTTTTGCCCACCTCAGAAAGCTCATCTGCATTTGTTGTGGTTAATTTGGAATTACTTCTCTCCACCCCTTCAAAATGATCTTGTTGTTTGGCTTCTTGGTTTGTTTTTTTTTTGCGGGGGTTGAGGGTGGGGGGAGGATAGTAGTGAGTTATGTCATGGTACCTGATTTTCTGGAGGGAGATGAGTCCTTTCCCTTCTGTCTGGGAGCTCTCCTGTCCTGTGCATGGGCTGCTGGACTCTGCACTTCTTGTCACACCAAATGGAGGGTGGGAAGCAGAGAGAGGGAAGAAAATGGGGAGGTTGGCTCCTGCTGACCCTCTAACGGGGCATCTGTCCAGGGAAGCTCCTCCACGAGGAGTTGGACCCTCTACCTTTTGAAATATATCTAAGGGCTTATTCTTGAGCTCGTTTTAAGCAGGATAGGACCTCAAATAAATTATGCAAGACATAAACACCCTTCAAGCATAAAAGCCAGTTCCTGTTTGTCTGTGGGATGAACAATTTGGCAGTGAAGCGTGTAAGAGGCAGAAGGTGTTCGCTTGCAGGGGCCGGGTGTTCTTAACTTCTGTGAGCAGTGAGGAGAGTCACTGGCTGAGCCAGTGCTGCTCCCCCTGCCCTGCAGGAACTGATGGATTTGGGGATTCCAAGTGCCATGAAAGAAGGGAAGGCAGGAGTGAGTGTGGAGATGACAGCTAAAGGTAGCAATTCAGTCTGAATTGCCGCTGTTGGGTGCTCATACACCACTCTGTTCCTTGGTTCCTTATCAGAGTTATTTGCAGATAACCTGTCAGCCAATTCTTAAGATCTTTGATAACTTCTTGGATTCTGTTTCCTTTTTCTATACCATTTTGTAACCTGGCACAGGCATGTTGGCTGATGGCCTCAGCTTGCTGTCAGGGTGTCTGTCCTGCTGGGATTTCAACACGTGTTGTTTCTTCCAGTCTTCCTCTTCATGCCTTTAGATACTTTGAAATCTGTATTTTGAAAGTTTTCTACTTTTCTGGAAATAGACTGCCAGAAAATACTATTCTATATACTCCTCCTGCAATCTTGGCACCAGTATCTTTATGGGAATAATTTACATTTTCAATATCAATTTTGGTTTTATTCTCTCGTGCTCTGACTAAAGATTTGATGGTGCTCCAATCCCATAAAGGTGGTGCTTGAGCAGCCTGTTGCCACAGGAACTCAGAACTGGCAGTGAGAAATGCTGGGAGGAGGCCAGGAGAGTTCTCAGGGCTAATTTAAAATTATCACTTTGAGAAGTCTAAAAGTGATGAAACAAGAAGGTCCAGGGAACTCAAAATACGCAGTAGATCTCCAAAGGACTGTTGCATCCCTGGTAATATATTTGATATTACTGATTTGGTGAGGATACTGGGCTAAAGCTGAAGCACAAACTCAGACCCAGAGTCCACTTTTCTGGATGTTTTTAATAGAGGAATTTGGGATTACTGATGGAGTTGAGTACCTATGAGTACAATGCATGCCAATTCTCACTACTTTGGGTCCAGATTAAAAAATACTGAATACACACACAGCAGGTCAAATAGCTGCAAGTGACTCCCTTAACTTTTACTGGGACTTCTGGAGATGAATGCCCATAAACCCAGCCCAGTGGTTCTGATTTATGATTTCTGATTTATTCTCTGATTTCAGTGCTGCGGATACATGAAGAATAAAGACAGAAAGGTAAACAGAACTGATAAAGTGTTTGTAACACTGCCTTAAACTGTAATTATTGCTGCCCAAAACTGTTCCCTGCTGCTGGATGTAAAGTTTGCATTCAGAGTTTCATGTTTCTTGTCTTAGATTAATTTCTTTAAGTGCTTTTATTTCTGCTTCTCACATCAGACACGAGGGGGGAAGGAGTGCAGACCCTGGTCTGGACTTTCTGGGTCTCTCAGTGCTCCAGCAGCTACTGCCCAGCTGCTTTTGCCTCTGAAAGATGTTCCTATGCGTGAATTGAATTGTGTTTGAACAATTTAGGTTGTTTTTTGGGTATCTCCCAGCGCTGCAAAGCTTCAAAGCTCACCAGAGCACTGTGGAGGGTAATAGTTGGTATGTGAGCTCATCACCATGTCTTGGAAAAATTGGGGCTGATACACTTTGCTGGTGGGAAACCCCAAACATTCACTGATGGAGATCTCGAATGTTGCTTTAACAGACTTTTAACTCAGCCATCTAGAGAATGCAGAGTGCAGTGTTATCTAACAGGAATTTGGGGATAATTTGAAGAAGAAAGGCTCAAGGCTTCTCTGTAACAATGATCTTGGTGAACTGTCTCAATTTAGGACTGATGCATGAGGGATCGGGAGAAATAGGGGGATGGATGTTCCTTGGATCAAGTAGGGTGGTGTTTGAGCTTCACACCCCAAAAAATCAAAGTCTAGCTGAAGCCAGTAATGGACAGGCTAATGTTTATTAGAAAAAAAAAAATCAGCATTTATAAAACAATCTTGTTCTGCTGAATGAAGACACGTAGTGCTGTGTGGGTCAGAAGGGATCCCTCCAGCCAGCAGGCTGGGAACGTGGCAGGAATAAAGAGCTTGTGTAGCCTTCTAGATGTGTATGGTGTTAGAGCCACAAGTAGATCAAATGATTGTTGGAATGAATTCTTAGAGTTGGGTTGAGCTTGTTGAGTCCTAACTGTTGCAAATAGGAGAAAGTATGAAGGCAATTCAGGAATGTAAGAACAGGAGCACACAGGCATCCCACCACATGCCAAGGAATGAATAGCGGCATTTTGTTAAAACATCTGGGCTAAAATAGGCCCAAATCCTTATTTATTTTTAATAGTGTTATTATTTTAACATTTCTGTTGTGGTTTACTGCCAGGATGCCTAGACAGTGAGGGAGCTGTAACTTGCTCGTTCCGAGCTAACTCAGTGCCATGTGCAGGGGGTGAGAGCTGCCCTTCCCTTTATGTGCCCACCTGCCATCCAGGACACTCCTGTTTCCCAGTTCTCACCTTACTTTTGCTCCAGATGTTCTGAGTCTGCAGGTTTATTGTATTTCATAGAAGAATTTTCTCCCATTTAGTTTTTAAACTTTGAATGCCCCAAGACTGCATTTAAATGAGACATAGCTGAAGTATTTGTGGTTTCTTACAGGGATGTGTATTAGACCCATTTGCTGATTTATTATTAGACACATTTTCTAGATTTATTAACATGTCAAAGTTAGCAAATGGAGAACTATCTATTTATGCATTATTATGACAGTCTTAACTGTCCTGTCAATAGTCATTAAATACAACAAAAACAAGGCCTGAGACTTGATTATAGTTGACAATTTCTGTAGGTGTGGGTGTTTTTAGAGTTTTGTTGGTGAAACAATTCCGAAAAGCTTCACAGTATCTTGTAAATGAAGGGCCAGCGTTTTCCAGATGGCTCTGTAAATAAATTTGGTAGATGCAGAAATACGTAAAGGTATTTCAAGAGCTCCAGGCGTGTTTTTGCACATAATGTTATGGTGAGCTAACAGAGGAAATGAACTTCCTTTTGTTTGCAAAATATAAAACCCCTCAAGTTCTTAACGTTTTTTCCACAGGCCGGGCGAGTGAAGTTCCTGTGCAGCTTTTTCTTGTCGATCCCAGGTTTCCAGGTGCACCACAGTCAGGAACCTCAGAGAGGAAAGGCCACAGCGAGCCCTGCACAGCTCATGTGGACACAAACCAGAGCATTCTGGGGGGGGTCAGAAGCCAAGGTATAGGAGATTAAAGCAATGTGTGGCTGGCCTGGAGCAGGCAGTGCAGAGAGCAGCTACTGCTGTGTTTGTGTTGCCTTTCCATTCTTTTTTCTATTTTCTGTTAAAGATGTTTTGACTTCCTATGTAATCTGGTGTCATCTCACTTCAAAAAGAGAGTGTTACTCAAGTAACACTTGAGCCAGCAGGGTGTGCCCAGGTTACCAAGAAGGCCAGTGGCATCCTGGCTGGTATCAGCAACAGCGTGGCCAGCAGGACCAGGGCAGTGACTGCCCCCTGTGCTGGGCACTGCTGATGCCACACCTCAAATCCTGAGTTCACTTTTAGGCCCCTCACTACAAGAAGGACATTGAGGGGCTGGAGTGAGTCCAGAGAAGGGCAACAGAGCTGGGGAAGGGTCTGGGGCACAAGTCTGATGAGGAGCAGCTGGGGGGGGGCTCAGCCTGGGGAAAATGAGGCCTCATCATTCTCCACAACTCCCTGACAGGAGGTTGTAGCCAGGTGGGGGTCGGTCTCTTCTCCCAGGTAACAAGTGACAGGCTGAGAGGAAATGGCCTCAAGTTTAGCCAGTGGAGGTTTAGATTGGATATTTGGGAAAATGTCTTCATGGAAAGGGTTGTCAGGCATTGGAACAGACTGCCCAGGGCTGTGCTTTGTTTGGAGTCACCATCCCTGGAGGGATTTAAAAGATGTGGCACTTGGGGACATGGTTTAGTGGTGGCTTGGCAGTGCTGGGTTAATGGTTGAACTCAATGAACTTAGAGGTCTCTTCCAACCTTAATGATTCTAGGATTCCATGATTCTCTAATATCACTAAGAACCTCCTGTATTTGTTCCCTGTCTTGCTCTTCTTGATCTCAGACAATTCCTGTTCTTTAGGAAAAGGTGAACTTGGCAGTTACCAGGATAATTTCCAGCTCTGGCTCACCACACAAGCACTGGGACAGCACCAAAGGAACAGGAAGCATACTGTTTTAAAATATTTTTAATCCCCAAACAGCAAGAGTGTTACCAAGTGCTCTAAAAGCACTGTCTTGCTTGCTGATATTTTGGGGCTTCATATGCAGCACATTGAAAGAAGAGTGGGAAGATCAGAGTGTTGTTGCCCACCTGCTCTGTTACCTGTCACAACGTGCAGAGAGATCAGGTGTGTGTGAACCCCTGCTGAAATGGTGGCCTGAGAGGCACTTTGTGTAACAGAACACATGGAGGAGCTTGGAATCACCTACAAAATGCAGTCAGCTCTCGAAAGGGTTTTAATATGGTTGATATTAAAGCAACTGTGTAAGTGGAATAGTCTAAATATATACTAGGAATAATAAACTATTGCTAATCTTCTGGAAGAAAATGGTGCTCTGTCACTCAAAGATTATTTTTCCCAGATTTTCAGAGAGGATTTAATCTGCTTCTCTATCCCCCCCACCATTATCTCCAGTATAACTAAAATAAACCAGCTCATTTTTAAAGGTATGTTACATAGTTATTCTCAAGGAGTGAAATTAAAACCTCTAAACTTTAGAACCCAAGTGGAATCTAGGTTTCTAAGGGCACAGCTTTTTAAATATAAATAATATGCATTTTGTTCCATCCATTATTATACATTTAATGAGAAGAATGGGCTTGAAACCCATTAACATATATTAGCTTTTGGAGACTAGTACAAAACAGCATCTCCCTTTATCTTCCCTGAGAAACTCTTCTCTGAGTGCCACTAACTTACCTCTGAGGTGTTCCCACCTGCTGGTGGTGTTTATTGTGGCTGGAGGGACCAGCAGAGCCCAAGGTTTTCCTGCAGGGATGAAGAGCTCTGTGCATGCTGTACGTGGTGTTCTATGGATAAACAGTGGATTGTCCTGCCAGAGAGCTTGTCCTTTAAGTGTGTCAAACAGGGAGTGGGTGTTGTATTTTTCATTTTACAGGGAGGGAAAGTGAGGCAAAAAGCTCCCCAGCTGCACATAAGAAATCTGTGCCAGAACTGATCAGTCAGGAACTCCTGCTTTGCTCCCATTCCTCTGCTCATCGAGGCTGCTGCTTTATAATGTTTATAAAGTTCATAATGTGACCAGCAGAAGTAATTTATTCTGTTAGTTTCAAGCTTTGAAGCCTCTGTTGAGGTCTAGAACCCCAGAGGACAGAGAGAACAGGAATAGAATAGGAATAAACCACCCAAGGAAGGGGAAAGAGATGAGAGCGCCAGCAAGGCAAGTCACGGTCATCAACCCCTCACCTTTCCCCAACCCCCTCCCAATTTTTGTCAAGCTTTTGTGGACCAGGTGGCAGGCAGGGGAATGTGCACCTGGCTTTAAAGAGTCCTTGAAAGAGAATAAAGTCATGGTTTGGTGGCATCCTGAGAGCCCCTGGGGAGAGCGAGGGGGGGCAGCAGGGGAGAGAGCAGGAGCAGGGGAGAGAGCAGGAAAACGTTCATTTGGAAGTCAGACAAAGAGGTGATAGAAACTCCTCCCAGATGCGTATCAGGCAGGAGTGGGACAGGTGGAACCTGTGTGGCCTGTCCTGTGCTCCACCAGGGCTAAGCTGCGAACTCCAGGGCTTCTGTAGGGATGGCAAGGGGACAGTAAGGCCCCAGAGTCCTGTTTTCCTGCTGTTTCAGGAAGCCTCGGAGAGCTCGAGTGGCTCCAAAATGTGCTGGAGATGCAGCATGCATCATTGAGTGACACAATAATGAGCTTTCCAAGGATCCAGTGGGAAAACGCCTGGAGGGAGGAGGAAAAGACGGGATAACTGTGACCACGGCGAGGCAGAGGGGCAGGGGCTCAGCACCGCCAGCGTCGAAGGATGTCTGGGAGCCGGGCTGGGGTGTCCCCCGCGGTATTTTACGATGGTGCCCTGCAATGTGATCTCTGTTTACATTTTAATAGATCCATTTAGCAAACGCAGTGGTGGGATTCCTGCCAGCTCCATTCGGCTGACGTCGTTTCCCTTGCTAATGAGCAGGAGGGGAAGGCAGGCACAGGCAAAGGAACTGCTTGTGCCAGTCCATGGGAGCCAGGCCCGGGGATGGGGGAAAGGGGCTGAAGTTGGTGCTTTAGCTCAGTGTCTCTGCCCCGAGCAAGTTTTACCGAGCTCTGCCCTCACACCCCTTCCTGCTTTGCACCTCTAAGATCATGTTGTGCTACTGGAGCACAAACTGTCCCAGGGGCTTGGCCCTGCCTTCCCTCCCCCTGCCCGCTGCTCACCTCTAAGCCCTCGGCACAAATGTCAAGAGGAGCACCTTTTCCACCGTTTAAAGACTCGTTTGGGAACCCCTGAGTGGGACCTGCTTGATTTAAACTCGGGGCAGCTCGGTGGACACAGTGCCTGGGTGACTGCAGAGGGTGGCAGAAAAATGCCTCATCACAGAGCGTGGCTTGACTGCAGGGGGGCCAGGTTGAGCCCAGGAGATGGAAACCTGTTCAGGGGGAGTGGTAGAGAGAAAAGTCCAGGCTGTGGTCCTGTGTGGCCCCAAGATTAAAGCTAAATGGAGGCTTTTAACCATGGGTGATGCTAAAGCAATCTTGTGTTTTCATTTGTTCTGTTCCTCAAAGAGCCAGAGGGGACGGAATTAACAGCAAGGCTGAGGCGTGGATGTGGAAGAGATGGTGTGAGGTGAGAGACCAGGGGACAGAGAGGCTGTTGCCTTCTGTCCTCTGTTGTAGTGACTGTGTTTTGGTGTGGATTTTATGAATTGCAGGAGCTCTTAATACCACACACACTTGGGATGCAGCGTACGGCCCATCTGTGCTTGGTTGCCATTGTACATTATGTAAGAAGATAATGATAAAACAAGTCTGTTTCGTTTCACTTCAGTTTGCTAAACCCCTGGATCTCCCCTTTGGTTACCAGAAGTTCAGCAGTGTCGTGTTTAATGCCCTAAGGGCACTGGCAATCCCTTCAAAATCATCATTCTTGGAAGGCAGGACAGGTCTTCAATGGCTGTGAGCATTCACAGCTTCCATCCTGGGAAGGCTGGAGATGTTTTGTGCACTGAGTTGGGTCTGGCTGGGGTGCAGTTCATTATCCCCACAGCAGCCCTGCCTGAGCTGTGCTGTGCACTGGTGTAGCTGGAAAGGTGTTGATATCACACAAGTATTTTGGCTGCAGCTGTGCAGTGTCCACAGCACGGAGCTGCCTCTCCAACATTCCCCCCTCACCTGCAGGCTGGGGGGTGGGCAAGAAGCTGGGAGGGGACACAGCCAGGACAGCTGACCCCAGCTGACCAAAGGGATGTTTCGAACCATACAGTGCCTGCTGAGCAATAAAAGCTGAGGGAAAGGAGAAGGAGGGGAGGGTGTTCCTTCCTTACAATGTTTGCTTTCCAGACCAACCACTACATACTGAAGAACAACTTCCTGGGAAGTGGCTGGACATTCCTTGTGGCTGATGGGAAGTAGAGGATAAATGCTTTGTTTTCCTTTGCTTCTCTGCATGGCCTTTGCTTTGGCTTTAACTACTTTTATCTTGACCCATGAGGATTTTCCATCTTATTTTCTCCCCCCACCCTTGTCCTGCTGGGGAGAGGAGTCACAGAGTGGCTTGGTAGGCACCTGGCTTCCAGCCAGGGGCAACCCACCACAAGTACACATTTAAGTTTCCCCCCAGCCATGGAAAACACTTGGAAAACATGTAAAACAAACCCTAAAAACCTCCTTAAAAACCTCCACTGGGAAGCAAAGTCATATATTGCCTCTGTCACCCTTCTATACTCAATAACATATGGGAGAAAACCTCCTCCCACAACAGCAGACCACCCCTCTTGGGCTGCTCCCAGGTGAGAAATCCCCCGGTGTAACATCATCTCTGAATGCTTTGTAGTATTTACATTGTATGTGTTTATTTGTAATACAGTTATCCTCCGGGGTGTTTGGGGTGTACCAGCGCAGTTCCAAGGCTTTCTGTCCCCTGCATCGGTGCCAGTATTGCACAGGGCACCTTGCTGGGGCAACTGGTAGGAGTCTCAGTTCTGGGAGAAGGTGGTGGTGGTGTTACTGTATCACTTGTACCATGAACCTGCTTCAGGCTGTGCTCACTGAAAAGGGGTTCCCTTAGTCCTGGGCTGCTGGAAATGAAATAATGGGGATTTCCAGAAATAAAACAGGGTTGGTCAAGCTGGCAGCTCTCACAGTGAGGCACAAATGCTGTTGACTCAAAAGCCATCCCATCATTAGCTTATTGTGACAATTATACTCTCATTTTGAGGGCAGTTTTGTTGTTCTGTGAATAGAGTAGTGATACCAGTGGATGGATTTTACACTTGCAGGCCATGTAAAAGAAGCTTACCCACTGTCATTTTCATCTGGGACTAAGAATTTCCCAGTTTCTTCCCCATCCTTGGCTAATCTAGCCTGGCTTAGATCTAGACTTATCTCCATAGGACAACATTTTCATAAATTTCAATATTGTCCAAATGTTTGGAGTAAACATTTGCGTTTCAGTATCTTCCCTGTGTTTGTTTTACCCGTGTTCCATTCCTACTGAAGTTTTGCATTTGTTGCTTCCTCCATAAGGAAACAGAGAGTAAGTGCCAATGTCGTTACATACCTGCACGTTGTAAATCCTGAGCTGGCTTGAAATGAGCACACGTGGCAACACAGCCAGCATTAGTAATGTAAAAATATACACAACAGGCTGAATTCTGCAGATAATTGTCCTTTCCCTGACTTACGGTGCTTTAACTCAAATTCAGTGTATAGTACAGCCTTGTGTGCCACTGAAATCTACTTACATCTGAGAAAGAGGAAATGCTAAAATTAATGTTGCATTTTCTTCACAAGAAATGACAACTATGCATTTACCGAAGCATCGTAAATATTTTTATCTCATATACACTTTTCATATAGTTAATAAATTTGAGTATATTTCTCATATGCTTATAAATATTTCCTTTTTTTTTTTTTTTTTTTTTTTTTTTTTTTTTTTTTTTTTGCCTCGTCAAAATCATTGCCCTGACAAAATTCAGAATAGCTCGTTAAACTCTTTGGCCGAGTATTAACTTGCACTGAATTCTCCTCCCTTCTTTCCCCCCTAGTTAAGAAATAGCCGCTCTTGATAATTCAGTTTATTAATTCTCTTAAAGGCATCGCGCCTTCCTTGCTCCCATAAATTCTGAGCTTTCCTTAATTTGAAAGATTAGATGTTAAAACTTCACATACTTTAAAAATATGAAGCCATTTCCCTTCAAATGCCTGTGCTGGCCTGACCTTTCTAAATCTGGCTGTGAGGGGAAACTTGAGCTGGATTGTTTCGGGACTGTGTGGATGTGGCCCGTGCTGCAGGTGCATCTCTGCTGCCTTGTTTAGTGGTTTTGATTTTGAGTACTTTCCATGATAAATCTACAGACGAGAGAAGGAGCCAGAGCAGCACAAGTGGCTTCTGCAGCCTCTTCCCTGTTCGCTTGGTTGCCTCGATGGCAGCACGTCAGGGAAGCACCGACCGCTCGGAGCGGATGCCGGAGGGGTCTGGTGAGGACCAAAAGAGCAGCTCGTGTAACCAAGGAGGGGAGCAACTACCACAGCAGTGGCTGAGGAAGATGCCAGAACTGTCAGTAAAGAATATCAGAAGATACATTACCATTTAAACAACTGCTCCAGAGATATCTCAATGTCACTGCCTCCTGCTGTTTCTTGCCACCCTGGAAGAGGGGCAGCACTCACTGCATTAGATAAGGAACTGCAGGAAAGGTAACACCTCAGATTTGGCGGTCAGAAGACATCTGTCTGCGCTCGTGGTGAATTTTCCATTTGTTTAGCCCAGGTGTATCATTTACCAATTTTCAGGAAAGATCTGCAGTAACTTTGTGCATCCTGGAACATGGGAATGACCAGAAGCTGCTAAAGGACAATATAAGGGACAGTTCTGTCCTCCTTAGAATGATGCATAAATACCCTGAAGGTTTTTACCTTGCATTTGTAACACAGATGAAAGCAGCAGGAACAAAGATATACTTAAACACACACTTATATATCTCATAACTCTTTTTAAAAAGGTGTCAAAGGACAATAAAGTTAAGGGAGAAAATAGTTCTGAGAGAGAAAGAGAAATCAGCAATTCACAGGAAGAGAAGAACAAGGAGGTGGTAGAAACTTGCCTGATAAATTGTGTATCACACAGTGAGGCACTGAGTGGTGTGGTTTTATAGTCTTATACATGTATGTTTGACTGCTATTTTTGTCCCAATTTCCTCATAGGTTAAAAGCTGCAAAGAAATGGTTCATAGCTCAAAAGAATGGAGAAATGGCTGGTATTTCTAGAGGAGAGGTATTTTCCACTTACTGGGAAGGTCTGAGAATTCTGCTTGCAACACTATTGGCCCTGATTCCTCTCTCTTGTTTATATTTTGAATTTTCAAGTCACATACTGAATTATGCCAAGTGACAGAAGGGAAAATGTCTGCGTGGAGCAGAGTCATGATCCCACAAGGAATTGGCTTCCTTGGCATATCAGTGTTTTCAGTGACCCTCTGAGTGAGAAACAGAGAGAGGAATGATGAGCCAGATTTTCAGACAGGCACACACAATTAAACACATTTGAATGTGCCTTGTTTGCTCTCGCAGGGAGTTGTGTTTCTCTCCTGAACAGTTTGAGGCTTCTGTAACCTTCTTTAATAATCACACAGGTTGCTTCCCTCTGCAAGGGCTTGATCAGCTGGACCTTGCTGTCCTCCTTTCTAGCCAGTGGCATAGCCCCTGCCAGGTTAGGATAGATTTTGGGCAGCTGTGAGGCACACACAGCAGTTGGAGTGGGGGGAACAGGAGCTAGATGTGGGACATACATGTGATGCAGGATCACGTATGAGTAGGGAGCAAGAAGGTGAGAGGCTGAGCGTGTTCACTAAAGGTTTCTGGCCGTGTGTGGTGTAGGCTGTCACTCCAATTAGCATTTTCTCCCAAGATTTTCAGGGCTGTGCATGTGGCCCATTGCCTCTGAATACAGCAAAAATAACAGAAAATGTATTATGGTATTACAGGATCACAGAATGGCTTGGGTTGGAAGAGACCTTAAAGATCATCTCATTCCAACCACGTGCCATGGGCAGGAACACCTTCCACTAGCCCAGGTTGCTCAGAGCCCCATCCAACCTGGCCTTGGACACTTCCAGGGATGGGGCATCCACAGCTTCTCTGGGCAACCTGTGCCAGGGCCTCACCACCCTCACAGCCAAGAGTCTTTTCCTAATATCCACTTTACACCTACCCTCTTCTAGTTTGAAGCCATTGCCCCTTGTCCTGTCACTACCTGCCCTTGCAATAAGCCCTTCTCCAGCTTTCCTTTAGGCTCCTTCCAGGTGCTGGAAGGTTTACACTTTCCAGCTTTCTTGGTGAGGAATAACTGATTTTGGATGCCTCATTTGACCACTGGTATCATTCATGACGATTTTACTCAAGGCCCACTTGTGTGGAACCGTACTTTTTTGTACGGGTGGAAAAGTATTGGGAAAAATTACTTCACTGAAAGGGTTGTCAGGCACTGGAACAGGCTGCCCAGGGAAGTGGCTGAGTCACCACCCCTGGATGTGCTCAAAAAATGTGTGGATGTGGCACTTGGGGGCTTGGGTTAGTGGTGGGCTTGGCAGTGCTGGGTCAAAGGTTGGAATCGATGATCTTAGAGGTCTCTTCCAACCTAAATTATTCTATGATTGTAAGTTTGTCTGGTTTTGTAGTACAAGGGTTTATATTGTTGTCCATCTTCCCAGATGAGAAGTCTACATGCATAAACACATGTCTTACTGTAGCAGGCAAAATGGTTCACAGATGCTTTTGCTGAGTTCGAAAAACTCCGTGGAAAAGCCAAAGAGGCACCGCTGGGGGGAAAAAAAAAGGCAAAAATAAAGGGCAAGAAACAGATAGAGCTTTGTGGTTCATACTTTATTTACAAACACCTTTGAGGGGGTCAGTACAAGCAGTTTTAAAATCTTTCTTCCGGAATAAAGAATCAAAACGAGATCAGGAATATTGCAACTCGCAAAATATAATGAATTACTGGCAGAGTTCCGTGACTGCAGGTAATCCACCTGATTTCAGTGCCCATCTTTCTGTGGCCAGGAAATATAATAATATAAAGCAAATGGAAACTCGTCTCTGTGTAAGGGAAAATGTTGATAGGTTGTTTTTTTCTGTAATATTGATTTTTTTTTTCTGAGCACAAGCTTTTGTTAAAAAAAAAGGCGTCTCAAGAAAGTCTTTGGCCGTGTACACCAGTCAATGACACTTAGTCCCATTAGTGGGAAAATGGACATAACCACCTAGGGAGTCTCTCTTCAAGGAAACAGAAGCAGCTGTTGGAAGACAGGATGAACAGTCTCATCTCTTACTCCAACTATTTAGAGATTTTGACCAACAATGTGTTTGTTCTGTTTAGCCACAGAAATAGCTCACCAAGAGGATGATGCCCTTATGTGATGTTACACAAAAAAATGCCACCAGTGTGAACAGAATGCTGGCCAGAGACCCTGTAAAATCTCTGGTTTCAAAGTTCCTGCCTCCTGGCTTGCTCTGAAATGACCAAATAGTGAATGGAAGGGCAGGATGGCTAATGAGAAAGTGACTTAGTGCAGTGGACATGGTACAGAATGTCTTAAGATATAATGAAATTCGGCTCAACAGCAAATGGTTAAAAAAAACCCCAAACAATGAATTGTAAACGAAATTAGAAGTGTAAGAAACTTTGACTTGGGAAATAATAAAGACTTCATGGGTTTTGGAGTGTGATCAGTCTACTGAATCCTTAATGGAAGTATGCACTCCAGAGCCACTGGGAGCTTTCCACACTGGTGTGATGGAGGGAGATTTCCCACAATTAATTGTGTGTTGGGTTTGCATGACCAGTGAGGTTCTGGCTGATGAAGGCACACAGGGATAGATGATGCTAGACCAGCTTGCACTCAGCCTTTTTGTAACAAGTATATCAGGAGTTCTTTACAAATATTTCCTGGATTTGATGATCTTGGAGATATTTTCCAGCCTTATTTGATTCTATGCTTCTAAACAAACGGCAGCATTTTTAGGGCCTCTGAACACAACAGACCAGACATGTAGCCCACTGAAGATCATCCATGCTGAGAAGTTAGTACACAAGTTCTTGAAGAATGCAAGTGGTCTTTCAAAAGCCTTCTCCTTTGATGCTTAATACTCTCAACATTTGATGGAAGTGGGCACAAATAGCTGAGCCCGAACCTGTTACTCAGTGGAGGAAAGTTTTAAGCAAGAAAAGATGAAGCCCACTCCCAAACTGCCTTTCCCTCGGGACACATCCTCGACATTAGTTTTAAGACCTAACAGAGGCTATTTGCTTGGACTTGCAGCCAAAATAACTCCCTTGTTGCCTCCTCTTAGGAAATAAAATGAGAAATGGGTCCTGGAACACACACACACACACACACACACACACACACACACACACACACACACAGGGTCAAGTCTCAGTCTGGGAACTGGTTGCCCAGAGAAGATGTGGATTCCCCTGGAAGTGTGGATGATCCCTGGAAATGTTCAAGGCCAGGCTGGATGGGGCTCTGAGCAACCTGGGCTAGTGGAAGCATCCCTGCCCACGGCAGGGGTTGGGAACTGGATGGTCTTTAAGGTGCCTTCCAACCCAAAGAATTCTGTGATTCTGTGACTGCTGCTAATCCACCTGGGCACTGAAGTGCCTTTGATTCCAGGCCCGGGGTAAGCACAGACACACCAGTGAACTGTTGCTGCAGGGAACCAGGATAAGACATATGTCTGTGGCACACGTCTCCTGAGTGTTACCTGAGGTGCAGAAAACATACATCACCTCCTGCAGATCCTGCCAGTATCCTGAGCAGGGACTGTCTCTGAGTATTAAGGAAAAATCCAGTCAATTCTAAGAAATGCCATCCATCTCCAGAAAATACTTAATCACAGGGAAAAAAAAAACCCAAACACACCGAGATTCTAACAAGTATTACACAAAGGACCTTGAGGCTGATGAACAAAGACCTGCAGGTGAAAGCTGCTACCAGTCCTCCTGCAGCTTTGTGTGGATCAGCAATTTAAGGCAACCCCCACTGTGCATCCAGTCCAGAAAGCGAGAGGGTCTGAGCTACGAAGAGTCACCACGTGGGACTGATTTGGGCTGAACCACTTTGTGGTTGGATCCACGCTGCCACCTTCAAGAATTATACTGGGTCTGCATTTCCAGAAATAAGTCTTGTTGCATGGGAAATGTGATCCACCCTATTCCACACGGTTTGTCAAAGCAGCAGCCATCTGCTGGGGTTTATAGAAGGCTGAGGAACACAGGATGTTTACTTTCATTCAGATGTGCCGTGGATGTGCCTCGTATGAGCAGACTTGTCACAGTCCTAACGGAACAGCTGGGGCACTCAGCTCAAGAGAAAAGCTTGTTTTGAGGGAGTAAAATTAAGCTTGAACAAGACAGAAAGCATGACAAATATACATGCACACATGCATGTACCTAATCATTTGAGTAAAGGTCAGCAGAAAACAGGCCAGACAGAAATGCCAACAAATGTAGTACCAACTTTTAGACTAAATTAAATGCTTTCCGAGGTGTTTTAATGAAACCGCTCCCCAGAGAAGGAATCTACAAAAGGAAGATAAGGAAGGGCCCAGCTGCAAAATAAACCTATGTGGCAAAACTACAAGACGAAATTAATTCAGATAAACTCTCCAAAAAGGGGATTTGGGATTAACGACAGAACTGAAACATGGGGTGTGCACAACGTGAATCTGAGACTTCTGAAGATGAGACAGAGGCCTTGGTGATCACTGCCACTGATAAGGCTCGAGAGGGAACTGGGCTCAGGTGTCTTCAACTGCAGGAAAATGCCATCCACAATGAGAGTAACTTCAAGCTGCTGTGAATGTTGGCCACAGAGGGAGAAAATTCCCACGAGAGTCCAGAGGATGCAAGCAGAATTCTGCAAATGCAGAAAGAGAATAAATCCAAGAAGTAACCAAAGATGCAGATGGAGACGCTGGCAACAGCATTAGCAGCAGCTAAGGTTGTTTTTGCCAACAAAGGAAAAAGTTAAGTATAGTAAATCAAATAAAATTAAACATGCAGCAGCAATAGATGCCCTACTTTTTTTCCTGCAAATGCCTTTTGCCATTTTTTTTTCTTTTTTTTTTTTTTTTTCCCAGGAGGTAATGAGGATTTTTGTAAATCTCAGTTGAAAGCAGAGAACCTTACTTGTATTTCTGTCTAATGGCTTGAGAATAAGCAGGCAGCACTTCAGATGGCAAATATTTTTGCAAACTAAAATGAAATCAAGAATTCTGCATCCATGGCATTCTGGCTGAAATATCCCGCAGATGACAACCAGCAGGACCAACACTAGTGGCAATCTCCTTGAAGGAACCATTTGAATGGGATGACAGGCAACGGCACCGTATGAAAGCTTTGGAGTGTCTGTTTGTTAGAATTCTGCCAATTTGCTAAAAGCAAAGCAGTGACTTGCAGTGGGGAGCAGGAGGAGAGTTAAATTGCTTACACAGATGTATCAAAACAGTTTGCTGAGTTGCAATGCTACCAGGAATTATGAAGAAAAAAAAAACCCTCTGAAGCGTATTTGCTGTCGTGTATCAGAACGGTAGCGTGTAAGTAATTTCCTGCAACATCCCAAAGAAAAATAGCTGGATCACGTCGGGAAAAGGCCTGAGGTGGGTTTCAGTGGGGGTGGAATTACATTTGATGCAATCAGAACAGTCTGAGTGTCACAGAATGAGATTCTGGATCAGGAACAGTGTACTTTGGAAGAAAGTTTAGTAACTCAGAAAGGATGTTTTATGTAGAAGATGAAGAAAATCTATTTTCACATTTTCCAGGATGTGACTTACATCGTATTTTAAGATCCCAAATGAAGCTGCAGTGAGTTTTCGAGAAGGAACCCAAGACAATAATATGAATTTATACCTAGGTATAAATCAGAGAAAAGAAAAAAAAAAATTACATTTTAAAATTGCACTCCAGCAGGCACTGAGCAGCACTGACGTGGAGTATCTCACACTCACACTACGAGACGGTGATAAAATTTCAAGAATTAAACTCTACAGAGATAATGGAACTAAAAAAAAACATCTCAACAGCCCATCATTAAAAGCCAGTAACTGCAAGAAACTGTAATTATTCTAAAACAAACTTGCAGGGAAGAGCTTGTCTGAAGAGCTCTTGTTAGCCATTTGTGTTCTAAAAGCTTTCAGTATTAGCATTTCACTGTCTGGTGTGTTTTTGATGGACTTTAACACATAAAGTACAGGTGCACACCTATAGAATTGCAGCTAAAGATGAATCTGCTCCGAGGCAGGAGCTCACCTAGAAAGACACATATTAGAACTAAACATGACTCAGAAGCACACAATTCTCTTAAATATTTATTTATTTATTTATTGATCGATTGATATCTGAGCTGGAATGGTTCGAGTGGGACCCCCAGTTTCTGTGAGCGTACCAAATATAGCTTAGGATGAATTTTCCAGGAGTGTCCTATGGTGCCTTAGCAAATCGTAGGTTCAACTTCTCCTTGTACCTTCTCAGAAAGGGAAATCTCATATCTGGTTTTGATCAGCTCTCATTCAAGTCTTGGCTATTGATTCTTGCTACAAATTCTTCCAGGTCCTACCTGACACTGGATAAGGTTGAAAATTCCCTAAGTGTGGGGGCTGGAGAGTATGTCAAAGAAGCCACCCAATAATGATAATATGCCAAATATTATCACACACTTTATATTGGCTCAAATTATTCTGTGAATACTGAGATATCTTACCCCAAATCTGGTGTCTAGACTTCTCTACAGAACCTATAGATTTTTAAAGTTGATATTGGTACATTTTTATTTAGTGGCAAATAAGCTTCTACAGTCATGAATATGTTGCATATGTAACGTATGTTGCAAACATGTCGAAGTACAGGGACAATTTAATCTCCTTGATACCCCTGAGGATCTGGTTTTTACAAATTTTCCTTTACTGAACCTATTCACACCTTTTGCCTTCATAACAGGATGTGAGAGCTTGTAGTATTCCACCTTACCAGAGAACACAAGTACAAAGCAGTTCTGATAAATAAGTCAGTCCTTCACCCATCTCCATTCCATCGAAGATCTTGACAAACTTCTAGCAAATTCAGCATGAAGTGTTTTTCTTATGAGCTCAAGATCCCCAGAGTATTAATCCTCTTCTTGCCTGAGAATTATACGAAGCCATCTTATCATTTGGCTTTCTCTGTATTCTCTAAATACAGTCCATACCAAATTAGCCTGAGTTACAGAAAAGGAAGGATGCACAATGGATTTGTACAATGGCATGATGATGATTCCTGTTTTATTTGCTATTCCTTTCCTAACCTTGGCATCCTCTTCTCTTTCTGCCATGAGGTGCTGGAGAGGCTTTAATGCCATTCCTTATCAGTATTTCCTAAAAATCGTCTCTATCAGTGCTCCTTTAAAGTGAGACAATCTCATCTCTTCAACCAGGTTTTTCAACTTCCAGCACTTGCACAGAACTCCAGTTTTGTTCCTGTTCCAGTCATCTATTTTTGTGAGGTCTGCTTAGTCAGGAGATTGTTTAGGTGTTTCTTTGCTATTTTCTGTCTAAATCTAATCAATTTCTGTCTTTTTCTAAGATTTATAGCTTTTGGTTTCCAACTCCAGTTCCTCTCTCATATGAAGTTCTTTCTTACTAGTCATTTACAGGGCATCTGTAATTCTCTTACAGGGTCATGACAGAACTACAACCTCCTTATTCATTTAATTATCTTGGTGGCAAAATTATCATATTTGTTTAACCCTGACAGTAGATCTAGGAAGGCTTTAGAAAATGCTCTTATAGCCTTTCTTTTCCTGTCCTTCCCATTTTGGCAGTATTCATACATATTCATTCACTTGCACTGCAAAATCTGGAACCCATTAAAACTTATATTTTAAACTTGTTTAAGTGCTGTTAGACCCCCTCTGATGTTAAGCATTCCCTACAATGCTGAGCTTAGCTTCTGACTGTGGAAGACTTTCCCTTGCCATAATTTGAAAACTTTAAAAGTATCCAATAGGTTAAAGTTGTACCGTGAGACAGAGATAAAGCAGGCTGAAAAAATACAACACGAATACTTGCTTGTTCTCTTTCATAACAAAGGGAACAAGATATCTCTGTCTCAGCCTACTCCAGCCTCAGGGACTCTGAACTTGGGGAAAATCTCAAGAGTTTTATCAACTGCTATAAACCATGGGAGATGTGCCAAGCTTGGGAGGGAGCCAGTAGGTGCCTCACTGGAGATGTGGGAAGTGCTACAGTTCACACACTTAAAAAGCACTGCTGGGCACCTTCAACACACACAGGTATTTTTTACTCATTAGCCCTTTTCAAGGTGTGATAGATAGGAACTTGGGCCTCAGTAAAACTGAGTGCTCCTATGAGGAGGATGGTTTTATAGCAGCATACATGCTGGCTTGTAACACATTAAATGCAGAGATAACTGAGGAGACTGCAAATCACAGAATGGTTTGGATGGGAAGGGACTTTAAAGACCATCTCATTCCAACCCCCTGACATGGGGAGGGTCAGCTTCTACTAGACCAGGTTGCTCCAAACCCCATCCAACTTGTCCTTGAACGCTTCCAGGGGTGGGGCAGCCACAGCTTCTCTGGGCAACCTGTGCCAGGGCCTCCCCACCCTCACAGCAAAGAAACTCTTCCTAACACACAATCTAAACCTACCCTCTTTCAATGTGAAGCCTTTCCCCCTTGTCCTGCCACTCCATTCTCTTGTCCCTCCCTATCTTTCTTGCAGACTCCCTTCAGGTACTGGAAGGAGGTTTGATCACAAAGCAAAGGAACAGAAGTGGGGCTCATTTCACTTGGGACTCAGGAACGCCCCAGTGGCACAGGGGGACCAGGTAACACACGTGGCTGTGTCTCCAGGCAGCTTTCAGGCACCAGAGGCAGAGGCAGCCCGGTGGGCACTGCCCCGGGAGAGAAAGGGGAGCACTGGAACCTTCCGTGGCAGTTGGGGGGTGACAGCTGGGGAGTGACAGTTGGGGAGGGCAGGGACAGTTGGGGAGGGCAGGTTGGGCGAGGAGAGCACCGCAAAGCCCGAGGAAGGCAGAGGCAAACAGGCAGCAAGGGAAATCGAACCAAAAAATTCAGAAAACTTGGCTTAAAGGAGCGCCTGGGGCCTGAAGGCAAGTGAAGACGCTGGGGGGAGGGGAGCAAAGTAGGAACAAAACCGTGAATTGGGAATCAGTGAGAGCAGTGTTGTGCTGGGAGGAGGCAGCTCTCCAGCTGCCGAGGAGAGCAAGCTCCTACTTATCTTGCCATGTTGACTAGAGAAGCAGACTTCAAATGACGCAGTGTCTATAAACAGAGAGGAAGAATTAGTTCCCATTCTGGTAGTTGTGTCTATGACCCTAAAACGCTTACACCCCCCCCATCCCCGCCCCCCCACACCAGGAATTCAGATCCTGAGGGCACTGACAGTGCTATCACAGAGCTGATATGAGGAGGGGCAGGAGGCAAGGAGGAACAAGCACTTGCTTATTGTTGCAGAAACTTGGTATGGTGACTAAAAACGTCGCCCAAAAGCCGGACATGCCGCTCCTCCCCAAAATGTAGAACACATGAATCAGGAGTCAAGTGCAGGGTAAACAGACTTAAGTAGAAATGCTTTCTTGTTACGTGTGAATTTCATTCAAAAGTAAACAAAACAAACAAAAAAAAAATCACGGATTGTGCCATTTCAATCACGCTGATGGAGCAGGACAGTTACTTTGATGTGGTGTTCCACTGTGTTCATTTTTGTTAAAAGATGTATCAGAAAAGCCTTGTTCACATGCTGATTCGCCTCTTCAAACAGCTCTGCTGCTTCCTCCATAACGCTTTCTCTTTCTGGTCTTTTTCCTGCCGGTCTGAATAATTAGTTCTCTGGGGAGAGCAAGTCTTTTCTTGCTTACTGGTATTGGAACAGGGAATATCTGAACTAATCCCATGGTACCCCCAATAATGCTCCTTTTGACATATCGGAGATCCTTTATGGAGCATTATGTGACCCTTCCTGTAGACAAATACATGTCAGATGTGCCATGTGAGACGTTTACAAGCTCCAGCCAGATCCGTTTATGTTTATCACCCAGCAGAGCAGGACTTCCACAGGGGTACCTCCTTAGCAATCCCGTTTGATAAGCTGCTATGTGGAGAGCAGAATGCCAGTGTGGATGAGAGCTCCCTACTCCTGCCTGGGTGGCCATAACAGATGGTCTATTGCGGAACTTCAATCACACACACACAAAAAAAACGCGAAGTGGCACAAATCTGAGTCACTGGTACAAACATCTCTGTTTTGGAGGACTCTTGACTGCTGTTCTGACTGTCTGGGCGCTAAACAGCACAGTGCCGAACTGGCGAGGAGCTGGCCCTGAAAATTCCTCTCCAGCTATTTTTTAAAAAGCCCTTTTGTGGGAGAGTAAGGCAGTGCCACTTTTGAAAAGGATAGGCTTGTCTTGTACCTTTGACAGCAGTGGAGAAACACTGATCAAAAGAACTTGTTATTGCTTGTAAATCTCCAGGAAGGGCTGCAGGTACTGACTGTGCACATATTTTCATATATATGCCCACACACTTGTATGGGAGATGTTGGTCATGTGAACTTTATCTGATGAAAGTCAATTTTTATTCTTGCAAATTGGTATTATACGTATTTATACAAACACATATATAAACATATAGAGATACACATCTATGTAAAACACCTGTTGTACTTAGTTCTTCTCCATCTCTGCTTGGAATTCACTCATCCATTTCTTTTAAAGTAACAACTTTTACAAAATGCAGACCATACAGAGAGTAGGAGAAGGACAAGTGCCCCTTTGAAATATCAGCAGTTTTACACTCATATCTTATATTGTGCTCTTAAATCTCCTCACAGATGAGGACTTCACAGATTAAAGGAGGAAAAAGAAAGCGATCTGGAAATAAGTGGGAAGCCTACTCTGCAAAATCTGATGGCCAAGTGAAACAGAAAAGGTAAGATTTCTGTTTATTCACTGACAAAGCCTGTATTTTTCTCGAATTGTTACCATCCAAACATCACCTGATGTAAAACGCATCATAAAAATGCTTTACACAAGCAAAATGGACCAAACATACCATGTGTTGACCATCTAAGAAATAAACCAGCTGAATGCATTATTTACCAGCTTGCTCAGCTGTATGGAAGAACTAATTCTGTAGCTGTTATACAAAGGCAGAATGAGGAGTAAAAACCTCTGTGTGCACAGGACTTGGACAGCAGCGTTGATTTTTATCCCTTCTGTGGCACTTATTTTAATAGATACCCACATCACAGGCTTCAATTTTAGATTTTTAGTGTTTCACAAAGATGGATTTCTTCTCATACTGGGAAGACTGAAGCACAATCATGTAAAATGACTTGCTCAACTGCACCTGAAGTGCCAGTGTAGCCATCAGGCTGTGCTAGAACTTCCCTTCTGCAGAGTATGCTGGCAATAACTTTCTGAGCTGCTCATTGCACTGTGCAGATCAAAAGCAGCACACAGGACAGTGAACAAAACTGAGAATGAAAGTATGTCACTGAAAAACACAACTAACAGAATTAAGTGCATATAACAGCAAAACATGTTTGTCTGCAGGTTCTGTCCCTCACTGATGAGAAGTTACACTGTTTCTACCATATTTTACCTTTTATTGGTGTAACAACACCCTGTCCTTGACCTACATTCTTCATTATCAGTCCTTGCTAACATTTACATTATTTTAGCTCCTTTAGTTTAAGTGAATTTCAAGTTTAGAATATTTAAAAACATGTAAAAATCTCTCTTCTAAATTTAGTTACACAACCTTTCTGTAACCATGGCACAGTTCAATCTAAGTTCTGCTTTTTCAAATACAATCCTTGCGAGAAATGCAATCGATTACAAAGGATGGCAAATTCTACAAGTTTTCTGACTTAACATCATGTGGAATTTTATTCCAAAGTGTGTTTTGACTGCTTGATTATCCAGCAATAAAACTGAAGGCATAGCATTAGGGCTGCTGCAGGAAGTAATTTCTCAAGCAGCATTACTGTCTACTTGAGGGAGAAATAACTGGCTTGGTAGGTCAGCAGAAATGGATGCGGGGGTAAGACAGGTCAGCAAGACTGTGGATAGATCAGACTGACTCCCAAGTATTTGTGTTGGCACATGTACACAGGAATGTGGTCTGTGACAGGCAGGACAGCAGATGCTGGCACTGTTGAGGCCTCAGTTGTAGCAGTGTCCAGGCTTGGGTGCTACACTTCAAAAAAAAAGATGTGAATGATTTTGAGACAACACAGAGCCAAGAAATAAGCATCTTAAGAGGTTTAAAACCATGTCACACAAGGAAGGATTGACGTGAACCGAAATCGCTTTGTCTATGGGTAAAAAAATTTAGGGGAGGTCTATTTTTAAACATATGAAGAGGCATTTTGAGAGATGAGAGGCAAAACTATATCACATCTATTAGTTATACTTCAGTGGCCATGAGCTTTTAACCAGTGCTCCAGGTTCCTCAGTGTGAGCTGGACCAGGGAACTTAGCTGCCTGAAAATTAGCAATTTTGAAAGTAGTTTGACAACAGCTTACATCACTTTAAATCGAGTCTGACACAGTCCCACGCCCTCCGTTATGCCAAAAGCTGAGTCAAGAAGCTGAGTGGGACAACAACTAGGTATCCTTTGCAGGATTAGTAATGTTGAGAGGGTTCTGTACCTGCACTAAAAGGAGGGGATGTGACTTCTCCACCAAAGCAACCAGCTCTCAAACTGCCCTTGAGCTCATTTCCTTAAAAAAAAAAAAAAAAAAAAAAGACTGTAGCTCAGAGGGATTTGGTCATATCAACACAGGAGGGCTGCTGCTCATATAAGTCACCTTTTTTTTTCTGCCAGAAATACAGGAGAAACAGTGGAGAGTATTTTCAAACACAATAGCCATATTAACACCATTACAGAATCACAGGATCAATTATGCTGGAAAAGCACCTCTGAGATCATCAGTCCAATCTTTGACCCAAAACCACCGTGTTAACCAGACTATGGCCCTGAGTGCCAGGTCCAGTGTTTCCTTAAACACCTCCAGGGATGGTGACTCCATCATTGCCCTGGGCAGCCCATTCCAATGCCTAATCACCCTTTCTCTGAAGAAATGCTTCCTAATGTCCAACCTAAACCTGTCCTGCTGCAGCTTAAGACTGTGTCCTCTTATCCTGTCACTTGGCTACAGCCTCCTTTGAAGGAGTTGTAGAGAGTAATAAGGTTCCCCCTGAGCCTCCTCTTCTCTAGGCTGAACAACCCCACTCCCTCAGCCGCTCCTCAAAGATCTGTTCTCCAGTCCCTCCACCAGCTCCACTGCCATAGCCGTTCGCTGTATTTTGGGGAAAACAAACGAACAAACCAACCGGGACCCAAAACAAAACCATCAGACACCAAAGCCATCAGGTAGATAAGTTTAAAACAAAAATTTATGACACTTAACCATACTATCCACAAGCAGCCGTTGTGCCAGTCCCTGGTTTCAAGTACATAAAAAATACACTTGGTTGGGGGTAAATAAAAAAAGGGTGGTGCAGACAGCCTTCACACACTGGGCTGAGAAACCCACGGGTGCAGAGAGGAGAGGGAGGGAGCAGCCGCTGCTTCCCACTGCGGAGCCAAGGAGGGAACTGCGGCCGTGCCCGCAGCGGGTCCCTCCGGCCGGACCCGGCGCGGCCCCTCGCCCGCCGCCCTCCCCGGGAAGGGGCTCCCACGGGGGGCTTTACCTCAGCCTTAGCGGGGTTTTCCCTCAGCAGCACCGGGTTTTACCGCTCAGCCGAGGGGGCCCCGCTGCTCGCCCAGGCGAAGGATGCGAGGGACCCGCGGGGCTGCGGGAGCGGCGGGGCCACGCCGCTGCCGGGAGAGGGGGCGGCCCTTTCCCGGCGGTCCCGGCGGCCAAGGCGGCTCCGGGCGCCACTGAGGCGGCGCGTCCCGGCGGCGGCTCCGGTGGGCGGTCGGGGGCGGTCCGCGGGCGGGGGGCGGTGGCAGCAGCGCGCTCGGTTGTGAGCGAGCGAGTGCGTGCGAGCGAGTGCCATGGCCGGAGCCCGCTGAGAGCCACAATAGGAGCGCGACCCCGACGCCCACCGGGACCCTCCGCTCGCTCTTCTTCCCCCGCGCCAGCGCCGCCGGCGGAACCCGCGCTCCCCGCCCTGCCCGGCACTGCCCCCCCCCCCCCCCCCCCCCCCCCCCCCCCCCCCCCCCCCCCCCCCCCCCCCCCCCCCCCCCCCCCCCCCCCCCCCCCCCCCCCCCCCCCCCCCCCCCCCCCCCCCCCCCCCCCCCCCCCCCCCCCCCCCCCCCCCCCCCCCCCCCCCCCCCCCCCTTCTCAGCGCCCGCCGCTCCCCCTCGCTCGGCTCGGCTCGGCTTGGCTCTGCTCTGCTCGGCGGCTCCCCCACCACCACCCCACACCACCCCGCCTCGCAGGGCCCTTCTCCGGGAATGTGAAGAGGCAGCGGCACCGCAGGCAGCGGGGAGTGCACGGGACTGAGCGGAGCCGCCCGCGCCTGAACCCGCCGCCGACGCCGCCCTGCGCCGGGGAGGCCCCGCCGAGGCCGAGGCCTACAGGGCTCCTGCGCCGCCGCGGCAGCGACCGAGCCCGGCGAGAACCGCACTCGGGCCGCCGCCGCCAGGCATCGGCTGCGCTCCGCCAAGGCCGCCACCGCCTCCCTCCGTCTCCGGCTTCTCTACCCGGGAGCGTCAAGGTAACTCCATGGCCGGCCCGGCGGTGCGGGAGGAGGGCTGCGGGAGGACATGTTCCAGCTGCGGAGATCCCGTCTGGAAATGACAGCCGGGAGCGGATAATTGCGCCTCTGCTCCCTTTTTGCCCGCCGATATCCGTCGGTATTTTCGCGTCTCCCACCGTCCCCCCCCC
>NW_020956404.1:48938-65599 GCF_003031625.1 Empidonax traillii
CGGGCTTTATTCCCCCCCCCTTCCCCCCCTCCCCCCCCCCTTCCCCCCCGCCACTCTTGGTGGAAACAGAGTATTTCCCTGTGATAGTGTATGCAGGGCAGCGAATGTTCATTTGGGGAGACGAAAAGGAAGATCAGTGTTTACTGTAACGTTGTTAGGCTGGATGGAGTCTTGTTGAATTAGAATTAGATTTTAATAATTTATAAAGCAGGTTAGGGAAACTGTTACTAAATTTACAGCAGAGAAGTGTCAGTAAAGCTCCTTGCTGACACAATGATCCTGCAGTTTAAGTGATCTACTTTAGCCCCTGTCCATTATTATTATTTCTTTTTTTTTTTTTCTTTTTGGTAATTTAATTTGGAGGCATCGTGCAAACATTTCTGCAGGGATGGTTACACTTTAATGATGCACGTGATGAGGAGGGGAAGCTTTCTGATGAGATGAAATAGGGCCAAACCGATCCAGGTTTAGGGAATATATTTTTTTGCTGATATTTCCAGAATTTGGTTTATGTAACAGGTAACTTTGTGTTTGTATGTTTTTTTGGCGGACTGTTGAAATCCTAGAAGTGGGTTGCTAAAGTACAGGCCATTCTATTTCAGTTTATCTGACTTTTTTTATTTATTAATCTTGGCTGGGGCCTGAATGCCCTGGTGATGGTGGCATTTTTTTTTTCCGCCCAGATGATAAACAAGACCAGTTTAAGGTACGGGTTCATGTTGCTGATAGTATATTATATTTAGAAAGCCTAAGCTGGTAGTGGAAGAATACCTCAGGAGAAATCAAAAAGATGGAATGAGATTTTTTCATTATTGTAATGCCAGCTGCACAGTTCAGCTCCTGAGTGCTGCACATGCTTCCTCGAAGAAGCTATGGAGTTTATACTCCCATTTTTCATAGGTTTAGTGCACCTATATGTGATTCTGCATTAGGTAGTTCTTATCTTTCAGACCTTGTTTACATTGTTGCAACAAATCGTGCTTTCGAAAGCTTTTCTTACAAAAGACAAACCCAAATAATGTCTGTTTCAGGGGATTTAGTAATTTATGAAGCCTGTGAGTAATCAAATATTTTAATAAAAATAAGTACTCGAAAGTGTTCTCCATGTCGTGGAATCAACTTCTTGTAGCAAAGGAGTCACTTTGGTAATTGAAGTCAACAGACACTGAGGATGAGTAATGCTTTCCAAGGACACGTTCTAAGACCCTGATCCTGCAAATGCTTACGCCGATGCTTAACTTTGCACGAGTGTGTGGCCTGGCTGAAATCAAGGGAGCTGCTCTCGCTAATGATCGTGTCATTAATGCAGATGGGGCTGCTGATTTCAGGGGAGCTGCACACGCTGGTGAAGTTAACTGTGCGCAGAGCTGCTTGAAACATGTAGGCCTGAATTCCTCCTGTCTCGTTTCTGTTGAGTATTACTCATGTATTTCATCAAGATCTGGTGAGCCTTTCTAACACACAGGACAAGACTGGTAAATACAATAGGTGAATGCATTAATGTTTAAATGTTTCCCAGTAGTATGGAATCAGCTACAGGAGTACTACCGAGGCAAGTTGTATAGGAAGATGCAGTGTTTATTGCTTGCACCAGCTGAAGTTGGGAAACAAACAAACTTTTGCTTGCAGAAGCCTTTTTTGGCTCTCTGCCTCTCCCTGCAAACCTTGTCTGGCTTGTGCCCCTTAGAACAGCTACAGCTACCACACTGCTGGTCCTACAGAAATGCCAGAATGTTGGAATAACTACACGTAAAGAGACTCACAGGAAAATAACTGAGTATTCCTAAAATGGAGAATGAAGAAATGCTATGTAGAATTTGTCAGGGAGCTAGTGAAATTGTGAAGCATAGCAGTACTTTCTGCTATACTTCCTTACATTTCTATAAAATCTTGTATGCAGGTATGGGAAACAAATGGAATTTTTCATCTGTCCTTTTTTTTTTTTTTTTTTTTTTTTTTTTTTTTTTTTTTTTTTTTTTTTTTTTTGGTCATATGCATATTGGTGACTTTAATGCCAAAAAAAATTTGTACCTTTTTGTGTACCCATGTACCCATTCTTTAGCATGCATGCATGGTCCCTTGCAGAGTGAGTTGAAATTACTTCATCCCAAAGAATACGTAGTTTAAAGCTACAATCCTATGTCAGGTCTACAGGTGTGTGAATTCTGTTGACATAATGATGTCAGCATTAGGTCTGAATTTTTCCCGTTGCAGGATTTTTGGCAAACGGGAGACACAGATAAAAAAGTGAGCAAGAGGAATTATTACACTAACAATTAAGCTCCATTAAGTTTATTCCATACAATGTGTAAATGTTTCGGTGGGTTAAACCTCTTAACAGTTTAGGTGGATGAGTTGTCAACAGGAGAGTGATGCAGAAATAAGATATTTGGGAAGTTTAGGCTAATCTTTACCCATTTCACTCATTTGTAATATATTTGTAACCTTTGTTTTCCTTCAGTAGGGATATGTCCTCAGCACCAACTACTCCTCCATCAGTGGATAAAGTAGACGGATTTTCTCGGAAGTCCGTCAGAAAAGCCAGACAGAAGAGGTCACAAAGCTCCTCCCAGTTTAGGTCTCAGGGCAAGCCTATCGAGTTAACTCCCCTGCCTCTGCTAAAAGGTAAGATCAAATACGGGTTTTAATAAATAAAACAATTTTACCCTCCAGCCAACTCCTGAACTCAAAAGTATTCTATTGTAAGAAATTGCAGGGAAGTTTTGCCAGCACTGAGAAATGTTTCATGCCAGATAAATATGTATTTAAGCTTTACAGAATATTTTATCTGTGGCTTGAGGGCGTGGTAATTGTTTGCAATACTTTTGAAAGTTTTAAATGGTGATGTTAATCCCTACCACGACTTGAATTGTCAAGGCACTCAGGCTGTGTGTGAGAGTGTTTTAGTTTGTGCATCCTCAGCAGTTGACACTAATTTTGGAAAGGATAAATGAACTTGTGAACAGTTTAACTAGTTTTTGGCATCTTTCCCTAAAGTGTGGATCTGTAACCTGTGACAGTGGTGCCAACTGCAGCCCACAGGGGTATTTTGGTTGTCCTGCAGCATGTGAGGAGGTAGGACTCCCTCTCATACCACTTGAGGATGGATATCTCCCAGCTCCTGGCTTCTGCTGGGTTTTGAAATCAAAAGGTCCCATGAGCTGCAGCCTCTCAAGGGGAAAGATGCTGCCAGTCTAGTCTTAGGCAAGACCCTACTGTTCTGAGATCCTGCATGTCCCAGCTCCAGATGAATTTCTGCTGGCAGATTTCACCTCTGATTTGAGAAAGAAAATTCTGATCCAGCATACTACTCTTAAAATAATGCCAATATCTCTGTGAGGCCTTGAGTGCTTCCCCTAAATCCCAGCTGTCACCCAATTTCAGTACAAATCCAGAGGCTAAAAGCACCTCTCAGAATTAGTGTCTGTCTGGTGAGGAAGGGGAAATACCCTTTCAGAAGTCTTTAACATTGAATTCTCAAGCAGTTTATTTACTTCTGTGGATTTTTTTTTTAATGGCTCTTCTTCATTTCTGCTGTAAGTAGTGAAAATAAACATGGTTGGTGCTGATAATTCTGGAAAATAGCACGTTTAATAGCTTGAATATTATGTCTGTCCCTTTATTTGCCTTGTGGGCAAGTATACTTCCCAGATTCCCTCATCTACCTGTTTGACAAATTTGTTAATCAGAATATTGAAATATGTAATAAATGTGTGACTGCACTTTGGTTTAGTTCTTAACCCAACTTCTTCATAAGAAGATAGAAGTTGCAAAATAAAACCAAACCTGAAACCAACACCCACAATAAACACTCATACCTTAATGAGTGTTTTTTAGTTGAATTAAAAGTAGGATTCTGGGATTAATTCCAGTGGAGTTATCCTGGAAATATCATGGGCTTCTTCCTGTAGGCTGTCTGTAAGAAGGCACAAATGGCCCTCCTGGGTCAAAGGAAAGGTCCATCCAACTTCCTGCACTGGGCCTGATGGTGACTGGCTTGGATTCAGTATTTCTTATTTTATGATGGGCTGGTACTAGTGGATTTGATTTTGTTGTCTGCAGTGAATAATATTTGTGATTCTTTGGGTGGTCCCGTGCAGGGCCAGGAGTTGGACTTCGAAGACCCTTGTGTGTTCTTTCCAGCTCAGGATATTCTATGATTCTATGAAATTTTGTTGCTGTTTTGTGACAAGTATGATAAAGAAGCAAGTGCTTCTTCAAAATCATTTTAAAGCTCAGTTTTACACTTCTGTAGGTGATTTTTGATAGGCAGGTTACTTCATACCAGTTGCTGCAGCTCAGAGTTTATCCTTCGGCTTAAAGGAGGGGATTATTTGAAAACGTCGATATCGGTGTTTGTATAAATGAAGAAACTGGTGCTCTAATTATGTTATTCTATTTTGTTGTCCCATTCAGGGAGCAAACAGGGCATGGGCACAAGCACAGGGAAAACCCAGCCTGTGTCTGAGGACCTGGCCTTGCAGAAGCACGGGCACATGCAGGTGCTTAATTGACTGCTGCAGCCAGTCCCGTGGATGGAGATATAAAACTATAATAAGATAAAACAAACAGATGGGGAGCAGAGAGTGTTGGTGAGACATTTATGATTAGTGTCATGATGAGTTACAGTGGTCCAGCTTCAAATTAAGAATCTGATCCTGTGAGTTAGTTTTCCCTCCTTGCCTTAATGCGGATTCCCAGAGGCGCAGGGATCTACCTGGGCAGATTAATTTGCGGGATTTGGGTCTAACGGTCCATCTGAAACAACAGCAGTGGTATTGGGCCCTGCTGAAGGGACACTGGCAACTAAAATCATGCTGCTGTTTGGAAATATTCTTGACCTACAATAATATTTGTAACATTCAGGATTATTGAACTTGATATAAGTGAGGGGACTATTTTATCCTGCATTTTTCATACTTTACTTGGCCAGTTGCATGAAAGTCCTGATTTTTTTTATAACTCTTAGATTTATACTTGCCTTCAAATAAGTGACCAGTCCTGTTCTGTCCAATAGCCATACGATTTCCGGTTTTATCCTGACTGTTCTGTCTTTTAAACCAAAATAGAGAAGAGATTTCAGCAAAATAGCTGAAAAATGAAACTTAGTTTGGACATCTAAAGTTGCTAAGCTTGAGCTTCAGCTTCCTGGTTTGGGTAAATTTCAAGTTTGATTAAACCTCATCAGAAATGTTTCAGTACAGGAAATTTTTAGAGGACAGACCTCGAATTCATATTCATCAGATGTATTTCATATTCATGTTGGAGAGGTTTTGCTGACAAAAACATACATACTGTGCACCCTTCTATATTTTATTTTATGACTGTATTGCATATTGACCTTGGCAGGCTGCCTTATCTCAAGCAGCACTTCATGGACCTCAGCATCTTCTCTGGTTACAAGAATCATGTATGCAGAAAACTGGATAACTGCTTGGTCCATTCTTTGCAAGTTTTTATACCCTGCCTGTCACCATAATGATCTGAGCACCTTCCAGTAGTGTATTAAGTGACGTGACTACACATCTGTCACATCTTATCTGCTCTCCTTCCTTTCCCCGGGGACAGAGTGAAATGGCTTGTTTTGGTAATGTTTTAATGCAGTCTGTTGCTTTCTGTGAACATGCATGCCTGTATTGCAAAAACAGATAAGTCAGTGTTGTTGTTGTTGTTGTTCATTTGGTAATAGAAGTGTTTCAGGAAAGAAAAGTAGAGGAGAACGGTGTGTTTTGATGCTGTGTGCAAGTCTGAAGGATAAGCTATTTAGGAAATGTAGTAAGAACAACTGGAATTTTCAGTATTGCTTATTCCAGAAAAAGAAAGTATAGAGAAATTAAGTTTTTTTTTTTTTTTTTTTTTTTTTTTTTTTTTTTTTTTTTTTTTTTTAAAGTGTGTGTATGGTATCACTCTGTAAATAAACATTAAATGTTTAGAAAATAAGATGTGCCTTCTGAGGCTGTGTTGGGCTGAGTTTAGGCTTTTCAAAAGTCCCAACCCAAAAAGCTGCTCTTTCTGCCTACAGTAAAGACCTGACTTTTCTGAAAATTTAATTATATTTTCATTTATTGTGTCGGGACTAGATCTAATTTGGAGTTACCTTTTTTAATACAACTATTGTCCAAAATAACACTTTAAACCCAGCCTTTTCTCCTTTGTTTCAAGTGTGGGGGAATGGGATGAGAAATACAAACTGAAGTTGTGATACAATTGCTTTTTGCATATGTGTAGTCTTATGTATGTTTCTAACATGCATTTTTTGATGTTTGCATGTTTTTCCCTGGTGTATCTTGCAGTGCTTTATGGATTTTGGCTTTGCTTTTGAAAAGGCTGATAGCATCATCAAGCCTGGCAGGTGCCTTAGATCCTGGTGAAGGCCCCTTTTTTGGGATTGAGTACTTCCACCTCTGTGCTTTAGTCAAATCCCTCCCAAGTGTGTTATCCAAGTTTGCTGTGTGCTTGTTCTGTAGAGGAAGACAGGATTGTGGGTGCATTGGATAGGTGTATTATTTATAGGAGGGCTATTTTACTTTCATTTTGTATAGCTGCTCTTTTTTTCCTTAGAAGTCTCTAGAGGTGGATCACCAGCAGTGCAATGTTAGAAAGCGTTTGGGTGGAAAAAAAGGGTATTGTAGCGCTGGACATGTGAAAACAGATCAATGTCAGTATTTACCTGCTAAAAGGGGAAGTTAATTTGCGTTTCTGCCCGTGTCTGTTTTGGTAGGGGAGTGTGCAGAGGATGAAGACATGCATATAGGTGATTAAAAAACATCATGTACCTTATGAATACACACTTAGCATCTTAAGAAATTGGACAGAAAACTCTCATGTGATTCACAGTATTGTTCCCACCCCCTGGCCCTCACTACAAATACAGAAGTTGGGTAAAGTAAACCTTCCAAGAGTAAGACTGTTAAATTTTAAATAGTTTGTATCTCATTTTTGTAATTTCGAGGTGTGCTTCTCCCCCCCCGCCCCTTCCATGTTTTGCAGTGATCTGATATAATTAGGGTAGCTTTATTTTGTGTTCTCTGCAACTATTGTATATTTTCAATGAATACAGCTCAAAGTATGATTTTTATTTTTAGATAATTTTTCTCCTTAAAATAGGCGCTCGGAGCAGAAGTTCTCTGTCAACAATACCAATTGCTTTGCTACCTCAATATTATGAAATTTGTTGAGCTTCTAATACATTTATCAGATAGTTTCCATGGCATTAAAGAATTGGTGTAATGGCAACAAAAGAGCATTGCATAGTGGAAAAGGGAAAATCTCTTTCCACTTGCTAGTTGCTTTTGATCATTATATTATTTCCCTATAGCTGAGATTTTATCATAAGCTTTTTTTATGAATCTTATCTATAGGTCAAACACTGAAGTTCCTAAATAGTAAAAAATCCTAACAATTCCAAAAGACTCTTGACTGAGAACTGCAAGATGGGCACCTTCTTGTTCAAATACAAGTTTCTTTTGACTTTTAAAAAGACCCCCTTATCATAAAAAAGACTGGCTTTTTCAGACTCATGGATGCCACCTAGAACTCTTCCTATGGGAAGTAAGTATGATTTGAGTTGTAGAAGAAGAAAGAGCTTCTGTTTTCTGTTGACTTTTATGGGGGCTGCCTGCTTGTCTCTTCTGTGCTGCTCTCCATTTGGGAAATTTGGAACGTTTTACAGATATCAGATACACTGATATCAGTGAACTGTTAATAATAGAACCAAGCTAAATACTTCTCCTAATACATAAACAGGAATTTAGGGTCGTAGTGGTTATGATTTCTCAAAATAAAATCCAACTTTATTTACATAATTGGAAGTAGATCTCGGGACTCCTGATTTATTGCATGGAAGAAACACTGGGACATGGTTTGTGCTGCACATAATCAGTGGTGAATCTTGCATCAGTCCTGGAACTACTTACTAGGAATTTTGTGTCCATTCTGTCCAAATCTGGACATAATAGATCATCTCTGTGTAAGGTTTGGGGATAGGGCCACAGTCCCAAAAGGAAGAAGAACTTAACCCACTTAGTATTTTTTTTTTATGAATATGTACAAGATTCTTGTAATGTGTAATAAATTTCTTCACTTTCTCTTGTGCTCTGGGCACTTGTTTTTTGAACATACACCTAACTTTCCTTTTATTTTGTTAACATCGGTTGGTTGTAGTATATTTTTTTTCCAGTAATCTTCAAGGTTCCTGGGTTTCTGGAAAGGTATTTGATGGTGTTTAGAAAGGGCCATGCACTGATTGCATTCTGTCTTTTCGAATTTCTTGTTGCTTGTTACTGTCTCCTACTTTTGGAATGTAGTTTTGTAGGGCAACATTTGTAGAGAACGGGCATGTGTAGGGATGTTGACTTCAAGTTAAGATCATAGTAAAAGCAGTACCCCCTTATCTTAAGTGTGTCAGTGAAACTGCAGTTGGGGAGGAATTCTGTCAGCTTACCCCTGATCTTCTAATGTTTCCAGTCAGTTCTCGGTATTTATTTCTGAGGCTCTCTGGTCTGGCAATTTTCCTGTAAGTGTGGTGCTGGAGTTTTTTTTCTTTGTTGGGGGAAGAGGGTTTGGTTTGTTTTTGTTTTGCTTTTGAAGCCTTCAGTGTCATTTGTTTTACTTCCGGAATTTCTCAGTTCTGGCTTCTGGAAGAGTTCAATCATGGTGATTCCCACCTAATCTTTTTCTGTTTTCTTCTTAATAATTTTGAAAGTGAAGTAACTTTTTAATCACTGTGTAAAAATGTATTTCTGTACTCCTCACGAGATTGAGCATAAAATCTTGATAATTTTCTGCAGAACGTTTAGACTTCATCACAGAATCACAGAGTTACAGAGTGGCCTGGGTTGGAAGGGACCTTAAAGATCATCCTGCCCCTCTGCCATGGGCAGGGACACCTTCCCCTAGACCAGGTTACTCAAAGCCCCATCCAACCTGGCCGTCATCACCAGAAACTTTTGGGTTCAGTCTGTATTTGTACAGTATGTCTTTATAATAATGTTTCCCAGTAATACTCTTACTACCATTTTCTCTTCTGAGCCCAAGTGTAGCCCTATGGGTCTGTAATAGAACCTTGTGTTTCTGTAATAAGTACTTCCTTTATATTCCTTTCCCAAAGTACCTTCAACAAACACAAGTTCTGGTTCAGCCATGCAATTATTTCTATGTAGTATAATGATTCTTGAAGTATAGTGCTGCCTTTATAACTGACTATGATATGGAGCTTTACTGTTGTGAAAGAGCACGTTTTCCATATCTCTGGAATTATGTGTGTATTTATAAAACTGTGTTTGTGTATATTGAATGTGTATAACCTATATCTGTGTGTATAAATGAGCTGTAGATATATTTAACATCTTAGACAAAGTTTAGGTTTTGAGTTTATTTAATTTTCTCCTCTGTTTTTAAAGCGGGATATTACTTCTGCTCATTGGTAGAGCTTTATAGTAAGGCATCAGTCCTTTCACATTCATCCTCTGTAAGCTACTGCCTCCCTGAGAAAAGAGCACTTTCATTAATGCTTTCTGGGGAGTGGGAGGAGGACACACAACTATTTTTAGGTTCAGGGTAACTTCCCTTCACCTACAGTTTTCTCATTCAAGCTATTACTGTTTCTTTGGCTCAATCAGGCAAAAATCTTTAGCAGTAACAGAGGAGAGGACTTGGGGAGTTCAGTGAGTTTTGGTGGGGTGGGTATTTATGGATTGGGGGTGGGACCATGTAATCCTGGTGACTGTCTAATTCACAAATATCAGCAAATGGGCACACACAGACTAGAATCTCCTTTCAGCAGGATATGGCAGGGTTCATCTGAGTTTAAAACCTCGCTGGTTGTGTCAGTCTTGCTTGCAGGTGTGGTGACATGAGGGTGTTTTCTGGTGGCAAAGCTGCTTCGAGAGGTTCCCAAGAGCCAGTGGTGCCTCTCATGTGCTGAGACAAGTGTCTGTGGGGCCACAGTGTAAACCAGACTGTTAAAACATTCTGCCTCCTCCTAATTTTAGTGGTGTGTCCAATCCTCTGTCCTCTCATACAGTTAATTCAGCAGATCTGAAACGGTGGTGGGATATTTATGTAGGGTTGGTGGCTTCTGTGTGTGTGTGGCTTTCTGCTTAAAAAAACCCAAAATCAACCAACCAAAAAAAAAAAAAAAAAAAAGTAAAAAAAGTTGCAGCTACAGTCTGAGGATCTTTATCAAAAGTTTCAAAAGATAAGGCAGCTGTCTAAAGTCAAATCACTGCGAAATACTTTTGTGTCCTTAGTTGTTGCACTTGATTTAAAAATTTGTATGTTTTGAACCAAGTCTTGAAGTCAAGTGACAGGGGAATCAGTTTTTATCAGGAGTAACAATGATTCACAGTAATGGAAGGTTTTTCACTCGTAGTTTTATCTAATTGATGGTGATGTGTGTATAATTTTGAAAATGTATATATTCTTAGCTTCATTTAATATAACAATGTTTTTTTGAATCTCCTTTATCAAGCTGATTTTTCAAGTCACAGTATGTCCATTATTAACTGCTATATCAAGTTTTATTGCTTGAAAACAAAGTATGTACTGTAAGAATTTTATTTTAAAACACTAACATTTTAAAATACATTTAATAGCAAAAGCTCATTATTTTACATTTATTCCCTTTATTGATTTTTTTTTTTACCACTCTTTTTTCCTCTGCAGTATGTAGGAGAGAGTCTTAACTGTGGTATTTTCCTTGTATGTGAAGTGCATGGTCTTTCCCATGGCATCTGCAAGAGTCTGGGGCAGGAAGGAAAACAAAATAAGAGTTGCTGTACCTGGTTAAATGGGCAGAAGGTGAAAAAGTGAAATGGATCCTTTTCTGGATAGCTTCCTAAAATAAAAATCAGAATAGCAGATTGCTGTAAAGTCTGTTGTGCATCATTGGACATATTGCCAGCTCTTCTGTAACAGGAGCTTCTTGTGTTCCCTGAGCTGAAGAGCTTGTTCTAATAACTTAATGTTGGACTTCAGAACTGCCTGATTTACAAGAGATGTGGAGGCCAACACATGTTCTGATTACAAAAGTTGGTACATAATTAGGTTGGGGTGTTTTTGAAGGTTTTTATGAATTGAAAAAAAGATGTATCTGCTGCAAAACATGAATCACAGACTCAGCCTGCCTTACTGCCTAACTAGCTCAAGTTAAACCATCAGTGGTATCTCCAGGATGATGAATAAATGCTGGTAGCTGTGTGTGCCTACTGGTAAAAGTAGGACTTGACCCTCAGTTGGAGATATGATTGAATACTCAGATACAGCAATTTTTAGTCAGAAAAATCAGGTATCATCACGAAGAATAAGGTTAAGCAGAAATTGTATGTTGTCTGAAGAAGTAATTTACTGTCAGATTTTGATTAAAACAGTGAAATAAATGTAACTGGTGTGATTGTCCATTTTATGGTTTTCATTGTGAGTAGTGGCTGGGCATAAATGTAGTTTGGGTAATGGGGGAGGTGTTTCTTTGCATGTTCTTTTATCTTAAGCTCAGGAAGACCTGTCATTAAAATTGTTATTTTTAATGAATTTCTAACTCCTTGAGCATCAGAAAAAAGGTGTAGTGTCAGTGAGAAGTAACTGTAATTTGTGTTGGATGTGGTCTGTAGTTTTCTGTGGGATTCCTGGAAGATTTTCACTAAGTTTTAGGGATACTTTGTATGTGATTTCTTACTTTTTCTCGGTGCCTGTCATACCTACTTAATCTTGGCTTTTTGTTGTTTGGTATTTCTGTGCTTCCACACAGTGTCATGAATTTAATATTACCATGACTTCCTGAGCTTCTTTTTTGTGTGTGCTTGTACCAAACTTGGATTTTCAGGTTTCACAATGTAGGTGGCAGCAAATTTGTCTGTTGCTTTCAACGTTTTCAATATGTTGTCATGTGGGTTATGTTGCAAAGGAAGTCTACCCCAAGTTAAATTTCTCAAATTGCAGATTGATATCGTGGATAGTCAGAAGCTGAGAAAAGGAAGATTCCAGATTTTAGAAGAATTAAATAGTCTTATTATTCTTTTATGTTACCCAGTAGGATGTACTTGGCAAGCTTTGCTCACATGCTCTGCACTTTCACATTCCAGCAGCAGGACATAGATGTTATATGCAATCTCTGTATAAATAAGAAGGTCTTTACATTCTGATTTTACATAAGGTTAGCTGTTCAAAACTGCTTATGGAGAATATGTTTTCCCATCTGTGTGGAAACAAAGATGCAAAAGATGGTGATTACAGCTGAGGTAGTGCTTGAATCGCTGTAGAGAACGAAACTTATTTGTTGAATATTGTCAGTGTTACCAAGGGAGAGTAAATTTGGCAGCTTGCTCTCGTTTGGTGTTTTCAAATAACATTTTTGGGATAGCTTTTTGAAGAAGCTGAGGTGGCACTGTGTTACTGGTCATCTTGGTTCTCCTTCACTTTGCTTTGTCCCACCCAGCCCATACTTCTCCTGTTTTCTTGCTCGTTCCTTATCACCGCCTTCCTTACTCCCACTTGTACTTCTTCCTGCAACCTCTGATGGATACGATTGCGTATTTTTCCACAAGAGGGTGATAAAACTCACTCACATGTGCATAAATGAGCACTCCAGGTGGAAGGGATTGCAGAGGTTATTGACAATCTTAATAAAATTAGCTATATTTATACAGAAAAAGTAGTCTGCTCATCTTAAGCTCCATCCATGTGTTACAGTCGTTGTTTGTCTGCGCTTCTGGAGACAAGACTGGACCTGTCAGGATGGAGATCCACCCTGTGAGGAGCATGCCAGCTCCATCCTGCCTCTGTTGCAGTAATCAGACCTCATTCATTGCAAGACAGTCTTTCCTATTTGTTATTTATGCAATAATTTTCCTTGTCTATTCTCCCCATGCACTCTACCGAGTGTTTATTGCTTTTTCCCTCCCTCTCCTGCTTAGTAGGAAACAGAACCTCTTTTCCCACCAGTGCTGAGAAACTGCGGTGGTTGAAATTTCTTCTCATCTTTAAAAAGTGCAAAAAGGATGAAAAGGTGAGGCAAAGAGAGAGAGAAAATAGCTGCTGCTGTGATTTGTCTTTAGAAGAGAATCTCAGTGAAAATCTGTATCTGTTTTTGGCAAATCCCGGACTTTAACAGGTATCTTACTCAGGATTAGAGGCCACTCCAGCTTCTCTTATTAATACTATAAAGGTTGGTGGAAATAAGTGGTTATTTAGTCCCTCTGAGAAGAGTGGCTCCAAAATTGTGTGTCTTAAGTGATGGAGATTGTGGCTAAAGTCCTGGCACCTGGCTTTGGCTTTTGGAGAAGTGATGTGGTATGTTGGATGGCAAAGATTCAGGAGCAGACCCGTTGGGTATGTGGGGAAGGGTTGGGTTCAGGGCTTTTTAGATGAACTTGGAGGAAAAATGAGAATATCAAGGTGGTTGTTAGCCTATATTTTGGATGCCATAATCTCAAAAGATGTTGCTCTGAACTGTTTCAGAATATCATCTGAGCTGCCAGATTAAATCTCTTTAGTCACAAGTAAAAAGAGCTGCAGTGAGTCCTCTAATATTAGAGAGACAAGCAAATGAGGTTTATACAGTGGGTTAAACATAAGCCAGGCAGTGAGAAAGCTCCTGGAAAAATTCTAGACACTTCATTGCCATGAGTCAACAGGAGTCGTTGCAAGGAAGGAGAAAGGAACAAAGTACTTGAGGTTATGTTTACTCCATCCTCCCATTAACTGTGAAATTCCAGGTCATGGAGTGAAATTTCTCACTCTTCCTTAATTTCAGGAAGAACAGACAAGTGTCCCAAATAATAAATTAAAAAATTCAGTATTTTTCTTAACAGATAACAACTAAGTTGCTGCTGTTAATATTTTTTCTCTTTGTAACACTGGGAAATTGCAGTGGTAGGAGAAATGTGTTGAAATTCCCAGGATAAGTCTGTTCCTTTTCCTGTTCTTTCAGTGTCCTGTTTGTCCCTAAACTGCCACATCTATAATATGCAGTCAAGTTCAGCAAACAGCCTTTGGAGCTTGTTGCTTCATGGGCAAGAAGGGACAGGTTTAAGCTTTGGTTCAGGTATCCCTAAACCTGAAGTGGGACAGAATCTTCCACCTAACACACTTGTGGGGAACTTCCCCACTCTCAAAGCAGAAAAAACCAAACCTATGAAACCTAAATATTTTCTGTATATGTTTCTGGGCTGATTCTGAGAGAGTGCAAGGGAATTGGAGAGATTCTAATTTCCATTAGCAATGTAAAAGTATTTTTCTTAAGCTTTCGGGATGTTCTCCTAATGAAAGAATACCACAATACCTAGAAAAAGAAGTAAGTGGCTGGAAGCAGGTTTTGAAGCATCTCCAAGCAAGTTTCTCTTACTTCCTGCTTGGTAAGGAGCAGTCATTCCTCTTGCAGGAGCTTTCTCACCAAGGATTTTGCAGAGAGGAGCGTTGCCATCCCCTGCAGTGTAGTTTCTGAGGTGACCTCATGTGACTCGAGTGCAGCGTTGCTGGGTCTCCCCTTGCTCTGTACAGTTGTTCCCAACCTGAACAGACATTGCACTACAGCAAAAATTCATTTGAAGAGCCAACACCTTCAGAGTGATTTTGCTTGTGGCGAGATGTGCCAAAAATCATGGTCAGTAAAAAGCAAATGGTTTGGAAACGAGCATATTTTCATATTTGTTTGCTTTTGGAGAAGTAGTATACTTGGGGATTAAAAAGCTCTGATATTTCAAATATAACCAAAAAGCTTTACACCACCACGTAATATACAATAAAAAAACCCCAGTTTGTTTTTCATTCCAGTTGTTCTTTTAAGCTCAAAAGCGTTCAGTACTTGATAATATTTTTGCCTGTGTAGTTTTAAATGCCCAGAGGAACAGGACCTAGCTCGTGTCCAGAGCTGCAACAAAGACAGTGGACTAGAGCACCTTCATTTTGGGAGAAGAGTTAAATGGGTAAAAAGGGAGTAATTCAGCCTTCCCCCATTCCTAGGATCAGTGGCAAGCCAGACACTGCCACCCTCTCTTTTGAGTTTGTGCTGCATTTGTGGTTAATGCAGTTTTTTGGTATTGTTGTTTCCCAGGTTTCTTGTCCATATTGAATATCTATATTTGGGATTATTTTTCCCAGCTGTATTAGCTGGTGTTTTTCCAAACTGAATTTCACTTTATTTTCTGGCCATGTAAGGAATTTCCCTAGGTTCCTTTGTATTAGTTCTGACTTTACTGCTACTCAAAGTTCTCTATTTAATATCCTCAGATGTTATCTATATGCTATTTTAATCATTAGATCATTAAGGAAGTTATTAATGTCTGGACTAAATTGATTCTTATATCTCACTGGCATTTCTTTCCAGTTGGATAATTTGAGATTTTTATCCTTTTATTTCTAGACTTTTTGGCAGCACTGTGTTTCTCAGCCTCTCCTATCCAAAAAATCAGTTTTAAATGTAGGACTTTTAGGGGAAACTGGAGTTTGATTCATGTTGGAATGGAATAAACTTTGTAAATCCAATCACAGTGGAAATTGAAACTGTGTTATAGTCATTGCATATGTATCTTCATGTGGATTTCAATATGCTGTCTTTGTACTTTAATTTGTACAGTAGTAGTTCTTAAATGATAAATTATTAAGTAAATATTTTCCTAGTGGAATGTGCTTTCTATTTTTGTATATCATCTTGAGAACAGAATGTAACTCCTTTCTGTATGGTCAGCTATTTGAAATACTTGCCTGTGTTTGTTCTAACTTCATAATCTATAATCCTCAATATGTCTTTAATCCACTTTATCTCCTCCAGAACTACATCTTCGGAATAGGGAAGAATATAGTGTGATAGAATCTAAGGGTATAAAGTTCAGGAAGATTAAATCAGTTTCTAAGGTCAGTATTGGTAGATTCTGGCAAATAACAGAGAGAAGAAATGACTTAATAAAAATAAACACTAAATATTTTCATGCCTATGGGATGAACAAATCCAAAGTAACAAAGAGGTTTTGCAGTATTTCATATCTGGAAATAAGATAAAATTAAAGAAGATTAAAATCTTTAAAATCTCCTGCACTGTGAAGGGAAAGGAATGGATTTATTTTCTGGTTATTCTTTATGGTTCTTGTGTGAAGTCGAATTGAACTTGGACATGTTTACCTTTGTGTACATGACTAAGGCAGAAACCAGAGAGCACATTTCTCAGCCCTGACCACAGAGAGTGAGTGGGTGCATTAACCTGCAGCAGATTTAGCCGTGGGTTCAAGGAGAGGGGTGGGTGCATTTACACACGTGTTTGGGAGTCTGATTCTGGAGAGCTGAGTGTGTCCTGGGGTTGGTGAGGGTGGCTTTGACACTTACTGTGCTGGTTTTGTTAGGCATTGCACAAAGACCTTGTGTTTTGATTGCTTCCTTCGAGTCATGGAGGAGGAAAACTTGAGAAACAAACTGCCCGCAGCCTGTGTGTATTGACAGGCAAAATGTGACCCTTAATCAAAGTTATTGGTGTTGATGATCAGCTCTGAAAGTGTCAGCAGGGTTGTTTTGTTTGTTTGTTTTTGTGTGTGTTTGTTGGGTTTTTTTTAAATTACCACAGACAAACTTTATGTAGAACTCCTTTTTTTATGTGCAAATTATAAGTAGAGTATTAGTATTGAAGCATTAGATGCAAACACAACTTTCCCCCCCCCCCCCCCAAGTGTTTCTTT
>NW_020956404.1:65714-115551 GCF_003031625.1 Empidonax traillii
ATAAGTGATCATGTTAAATGGCAAACTTGCATAGCACAGTTTTTTGTTAGTGAAACCACATTGTGTGGCTGGATACTGGGTTCAAACACCACCAGTACTTCTATTTTTTCTTTCTAAGTAGTTGGTATTAAAAATATTTTAGAAGTAAGATGATCAGCAATGTTAAGTAAATCTGTCTTGTCAGTCCTCATGTTTGTTCTTACAAATGGAACATGCATAACACTGGAAAAAAACCTGACTCTTGTAATACTCACTACAAGAAAAAAGTTAGTGTGCAATTTCAGTAGTTTATTCTGTAAAACTGAGGAGAACCTTGTGAGGAGTTGTAAATTGCAGGGAAGCTTATTTAAATGAGTGGAGATTTCCTTCATAGAAGAAAAAAGATACCACGTAAAGCAGCATGGCCCTGTCCACTACATGCCCTTAAAAATGATTCCATCTGATCCATTCTCTGGAAAGGATGGGAACTGGATAACACTGCAGGGAGTGATCCTGAACACTGAAATGTCTTGTTTTGCCACCTGCATATGCCATTGTGATAACATCCACGTGGCTGCGGGGAGGGAGGGCCTGTGTTTTATTTTTTCCGGTGAGGAAATAAGAGGGAATTCACTTTTTTTTTTTTTTTTTTTCCCTTTTAGACAACAAGAAGTTTTCTACCAGCTTCACTGCTGAAGCTCAGATTGTGCTTTCTGTGCTGCCATACCATTTTCAGTAAAAGAGCAGTTGCATGGAGACAAAGAGGCTGCTGATTTAAGTCTCAATAGAGAAGTCTGTTAGGCTTCAGCTGTGGGAGGATACTAAAAGTAGCTAAGAGGTTGGCAGATGCTACCTGGACCAAAACTACTTGAAAATATTAAGCAGCTGTTTAGTAGGTTTGCCTAAAAAAACATTAATGACTGGAAGAATTGCTGGGACAAATATGACAGCGGAGTTCTGGTTTTAAAAATGTACTTTCTGCCTGGATGTAATTTGCTGTACATGTTGAATAAAAAAAGCCAGAGTTAAGCTACAAATACTTTGCTAATGTTGATGTGAGGGGAAAAGAAATCCAACCCCAAGTCCTTTTTTTTTCCCCACCTGTCTTACATTTTTTTTTGGAAAATTATGTCAGTTTCTGGGACATTTTGAACTTGATTTTCAAAGGGAGTAATATTGTTTCTGAGTAAGTTAAGCTGAAAGCTGTTGGGTTGTTGCCTTCTGAACTTTTCAGAAAGCTCTGTGTATCTGCTGCTCTTCATGTTATTCTAAGCTGTAACACCACGAAAATTTCCCTGAAGGGTTTATTCCGTGCTGCAGCCTTTGTGAGCACGGTAAGGAAGCCAGAAGTGAGGTGGTGGGACTGGGCCTGAATTTCTGCTGGGTGTGTGCAGAGCTCCATGAATGGTCCAGGAGGGGAAGTTTTCTTCATCCCTACATGGGCCTCCTCTGCAGGTTGGATAGTCCTGGGAGCTGCTCTAGTTTTTAATGCCAAGCCAGAGTTCAAAGACCCTTTAGCCATACCATTTCTGACCTGTGAGATGCTGTGTGGGACACAAGGAATAAGCTATCCTGGAATTTTTTGTGTTTTTTTTTTTTTTTTTTTTCCCTTTTAGCAGATGCAGAAGGAAAATGAAGAAGTTGTGTGAAGCTGTTGTTCAGTCTGAGTAAACACAGAGAGAAAGCCTAAGGAATCCATTGCTCAGGACCAGAGTAGTTGATTTAAACAGGGAGTATGAACTCCTAATTAATTTCTAAGTGTGGTTTCCTTTATGACCTGTTCCCTGGGGAGAGTTGATTAGAGGAACTCTGTGCTGGGTCATTAAATAGTTAACATCCAGGGAGATAGTTTTGCTGCAGAAGCAGAGGTTTGCACACGTGTGGGTATAAGCGTTTCCAGTAGAGCACATTTGATACTTAACCTGCAGAATGTCGAAAGAGGTGATTAATGTTTTGTGCCTTTGGAATAGGTTTAATTTTGTGTGCCTGGAGCTTTCTAGCAGGTGCTATAGAAACTGGGGAAAAACATTATCTTTTCAGCATGTCCCACTCATAGCTCACATCGAGCCACAAAATAATATTCAAATGAACAAGAATCTCTTGTTTGAATCTAAATGGAAAATGCACTTTTCCATGGCTTACTTATCCCAAAAATGATCGGTTCATTGTAGGCAAATATAACTAAAACCTAGGAGATTTCTGCAAAATTACATGAAAGAAAAAAAAAACTATTCTCTTTTAAAGGGAGGCAAAGAAATAGGAAGAGATTTGTCAGAGTCTGTTGATCCATCAGCTGCTGGTTCTGCTTCTGATAAAAAGGTTTTCAATTTTCATAAATATGTTCTTTGGTACTACACTATACAGTAACATGGCTATAATTCCTGTACACACAGTTTCCTGACTTTCAAGTTGTTTTCAGAATTTATAAAAATTTATTTCTGAAAGAGTGCACACTTGCCCATGTAAAATGGTTGCTTTAAAACTCCCCTAATGGTCCCTTGCTGTTTGCCAGGGGTGGTTTTTGTGCTTTCAATCAGCTTTTTGCTTTGTCGGTGGACAGCAGCCCAAATCTGGCCAAGTTCTGAGACAGCAGAAGATTCTTTTGTGTGTAACAGCTAGATGGGGTTATCATCGTTAATGATCAGGCATTTTAGCATCTGCTATTAACCGGAGTGTACATGTGTCATCCTCACAGAGCAGATGAGGGTGATTTGTTTCCTGTGAGGTGTGACAGAGGCATCAGTGTTAGTTCTGTCTGTGGCACTGGCAAGATCAATATGAGGATGGATCCTGGGCACTCTTGAAGAAGCTGTAGGAGAGTAAGACAGATGCAGATCCATTAAATGATCAAAAACCCAGAGGAAATGCCTTATGCAAGGCTATTAAAAAAAAAAATCTGTTTGGATAATTTATTGAAAAGCTCGAGAGCAGATATGGTCAGAATGTCTTATGGGGAGAAAATACCAGGCAAATACAAGAGGAACCACTGCTGTCAGCTAAAGCCAGAAAATCATGTGGTTTTAATAGTGAGGAAACGTCTGTGCTGGCTGGAACTGTTCAAAGTGATGATAAATTCTCTGTTTGTGTGTTTCCTAAAAGTCATGACTCTTGATTTGTGAAGTTGTTTTTGCTGAACACACGTTGCCACGTTAGTTCTCAGAGGGTTGCTTCCCTAGGAAATCTTAAGGACTGTTTCATTTAGGTTAAACCTGCTCTGGGAGCCCCTTCCAGCTTACACTTTCCTAAATCTGCAGCTGGAAACCCCCTCAGCTTTACCCATTTCAGAAGCTTTGCAAGTTGTTGGAAAGGCAGTAAGGAATTTGGGAAGAAAAGTGAGGCTTTCATGAGTTAGACTAGTTGGCTGTTTCCTTGGAGGAATTAGACTTGGTTGTTTCCTCTTCTCTGTATATCTTGGGTGAATCTCTGCTGGTTGCTGAGAACTGCTCGCTTGCTGTTTTTGCTGCTCAGCCTGAGACACTGGGTGGTGATTTACAGAACAGATGATGACTCAAAGTCAAGTGAACTTGGTGGGAACTCATCCTGAATACTACACAGCAATAAGTAAACATTCAGAAAAATCAGGATGTCTCCAGTTAGGCATTAAGAATTAGTGTGTGCTTTTAATCTGACTCTTTTTATATCTGTGTTCTTTTAAATTGATATCTGGTGAGTAATACAGCATAAAAATGACAGTCTTAAAAAAAATTTATTACTGCTAGGTTTGAGGAAAAACAGGATAAAAATTACACACAACATTATACAAACTCTTAAGATTTGCTTTTATTACAGCTAAGCAACCGAAAGATTGCTCTAATTTTATTTTAATAGAAACAAGTCTGATTGAATTATTTCTGTTTTTCTTTTCAGAAATCAGACTGTCACAAACATTTTTAAAAATCTTGATTAAAGATAATGAAGCACCCTAGTGAAATTCAAGTATGATTCAGACTGAAGCAGTGTCTCTTCATTGGTTCATCTTGAGCCTGAAGCCCCTTCTCAATCAGATTTTTTTTGTTAGTAATAAAATTGAAAATTAATTATTCTGGGTTTTAATTTATTACTTTAATTCATGATTTCATTATGCAAAATTAATTTTTCTTCTTAAGGTTACTGTACTGTGGGTTTTTTTAATTTTTTTTTGAGCTGAAAGCCCTAGTTCATTTCGCTGCTTCCCCAGATCTTTTTCTTCTCATTGGCACACTTTAAAAAGCCTCACCAGGTTAAAGAAGGGCCATAGATTTAAAATAATTTTAACCTGAGATCCTGCTTAAGCTCTTCTATTTTCTCACCTCCTTCTGCCTGTCCTGACTGAGCACACCTGTCTTTGCCTGCCCTCTCTCCCCTCTTTGTTTACTGCTGAGGACGAGGCTGATACCACATGCACTGGAGATCCCGAAAAGCGTTCCGTGGCAAAGGCATTGTGTGTTCACTTGGTGTTCCCTTTTTTAGGTCAGGATCTTAGGGAATATTGAACAAAATCTCCCTACACTGTGAAGTGGTTTTTTTTTTTTTTTATGGCATCAAAAAGTTCATTTGTGTGGTCTTTCAGTGTTTATTCCACTAATTTGGTGGTGTAACGTGCAGTAATTTGTTGTGCTGTGTTACATGTCCTTACATTAACTTTTGCCCTTCTTAGGCATTTGCCTTCCCATTCCCAAACAAATATGTTAAAAATAGTCAAGCAGATCATTGAAGGTAAAAGGGAATGGCTGCCCTTACAGAAATGAGTGAAACCTCAGTGGTGCTGCTGATATGGCTAAAAAAAGAAAGGGAAGGAGGGGAAAAAGGAGATTTCCTGGCTGTTCTATACAGTTTAAAAGTTACTCCTTGATTTACTTTTTAATGGAATTGGGAAAATGAAACAATATGCTGGTGACTGTCAAATTCACGGAGATTTGATATATATAGTTAAATATATCAAATGACCATATCACTGTATATCAGTGAGTTGCTGAAATGAAAGCTGCTCAGAGTATCTTGTTGAAAAATGATTCTGCTCTCACTGAAAACAAAAGGCTTGTAATTCGACCCTACCTTTTTAAGAGTTTCTTCCAACGTGTTTTCAAGGTAGAGTTTGAAAGAGGAAGTAATTTGTAAACGGCTGAAATACAGTTCGGTGTCAAAGCAACCGGAGAATAAAATTACTCAAAATAAAAAGTTGCTCTTATTTTGAAAGCGACTCAGAGTGGAGGCGCTTGCTTTATGCACAGCTGCCATTGGCTCTGCAACCCCCTCGTTTCTGCTGCTAATGATAGATAGGAATATTAATAATATAACTCATGCCTTGTCGTATTTTGCTGCTTAATCATCTTGTTTGGCACACCCCCGGTCATGTTCTGTGTGGCCATAATTCAGGAATGAAAGCGCTGCTATTACAGTCCAGTAATCAAAGAGGCTGGGATTATGCAGATGATGAAAGGACTGGCCAGGGTGTGTTTATCCACGAAAACTGGAGTGGAGTTAGAGCCAGGAAGGAGCCCGGGAGCTGCTTTCCACGCGGGACCATGGCCGTGGCTCCGACGTCACGGCTGCCGTGAGGATCCAGGGTGGGTGAGCAGGAACCGGGAGCGCTCTCGGGCTGCCAAACGTGTGTCAGCAGGATCGCTTCGGGTTTCCGCCATGGAAGACTCCAGCTCCGACAAGTCCGGAGTAATATTGTCTTTCATGTGCTGTTGCTGCTGTCAAAAGTGGTGTTTCGAGGAGATTGGTAGTAGTTTGTTGGGAAACAATTTATTTAGAAGCAAAGTTTCCTGGATTTAGGTTGGAAAGATGAAGAGGGGCTCTAACATGAATCTGAATGTAAATAGAATTTAAAAAAACAGTAATATTTTTGTTTCCTTTTTCCCCCCTATTTGTTTTGTTTTCCTTCCTTTTTTATTTTTTGCTTATTTTTATTTTTTTCCTCCTTCCCCCCCCCTTTTTGTTTTCCTTAATATTTTCTTTTGTTTTCATTAGTGTTTTTCTCTTTTTTTGACAACTACAGTTTTAAAATCTAAAAGCTGAACCCTGTGAGTTGCTTGCGATTCAGAATGTCACTGTGTTAGTCAGGATAACTTTTAAAAAAAAATATTAGGAGTAGATAACAGCTGCCTGCCTCGACCCTGGAAGTGGTTGTAGTTGAGGGGCACTGTAAAGGACAGAATATAAGAGGATAAAAGGAAGTATCTAAAACAAATCAAACAGGAAAATAAGTTTGGTTGGGTTTTGTTTGGGTTTTTTTTTGTTGTTGTTGGGTTTTAGTTTTGTTTCTAAAACTCAGGAAGCTTTTTCCCTCTCGTGGTTTTTAAGTGGAGTTTGATCTTTAAGTGTAGTGCAGGTTCTTCCAAGACAGCCATGATTTTTTTGTGAAGTGGTTTCAATGCTCTTGTCAATGCATGAATAACAAATAATAGAATGGGTGGGGAGGAAGTTGATTGTAATTTGACTTAAAAGCACGAATGTTTTGACCTCAGCGATTGGCAGCCTGAAAAGAATGATTTGCTGTGCTGTTTGTGTGAGCAGTTGGCTTGTTTGGTGTTAATCACCATCCAGTTATGAACATAATTCACTCGTTAGACAAGTGAATTAGACTATAGGCCAGTGCTGGACTTGTAAATAGCTTCAGTAAGCACTTGGGTTCAAAGGAGGGATTTTATTTAGAGTGCTACACTGATGCAAAGAAGCTATATTTCTCTGGAAATGCTCATCTCGTGGATGTGATGAAGGTAAGGCTCTTCACGTTGGAGAGGTCTGAAAAAATTAGACATTTTTATTATAGTTTCTTATGTGGTTAAAAGCTGTATTTGGTGGAATGTTTTTCTTTGCTTTCTCTAGTTGTTTATGTTGTAGGCTCTTAAGTTTTGAGTAGGATGCATTTTGGTTTGGTTCATAAAGTAAATCAACTATTAGAGCAGCTGATATCAATATTCAAGAATATTCTGTCTGTGATTGCTGTAGCAAAGCAGTGGACTCAGAGACAAGCTGATCCTTATCTTTTTAAAATGATACTTATATTTGTATTTTTTTTTAGAGCTTTATGACACAGTGAGTAGAAATCAGATCAACATATACAACATATAACCTTATCTTATCTGCAGAATTATCCTAACCTTGAGAGGCCTAAAATCTGAGGAAGCTTAGGATCAGTCTCCATGTTGTAACAGTATTTCTTATATTTTAGAATTAAGACCAGTTTTTGTGTTATTCAGGAAAAGGTCTGATTTGATTATATCAGCACTTTGCCTGATTGAGGATTGCTGAATTAGGTTCACTACTTGAAGGGTGAAGGGAGATGTGTGTTAATGTCTGTGTTACTCTGGCTGGTGTGTTTTGTGCTAACATATTAATAAGGCAAGGGCTGATCTCTGCGTTGAAGGATATTAAGAGAGACTGTATTTGTAATTTAATTAAAAAGAGAGATTTGTGGTGTATTTTATTTTTTGTCCATCTTTTTGCCAAAGTTAAGGCAAGTTTTGAAGTTGTCACTGAACATGCCAGGCCCTGAGTTGGTTCTCCTCCAGTGGGAGGTAGAGAATTATGTCCAGAATAAAGGTAAAATTGACTTTTAAAAGGAAGTTAGAATTATAGTTTTCAAAGTGTTCTTGTGAAAGTTGCTTGTTTTCTAGAAGATTTTGTACCAGTCATGTATTCTTAAATATTTCATAGGAGAAAAAATACTGTGTTTCAGTTTGGGTTTTAGAAAGGACACCAGCATTGCTCATTAGGCATAATAAAAAAGAAGCTTAATTTCAAAATACCAGTCCAGTGGGATTTTTGTATACCTCCTGTGTATTCTACCCCTTGGACATTCAGAAAACCTTAGGAGTTTCAGGTATTACTTATAAGTCAGACATTTGTTGTGGGCACTGGGTTGTTTTGTTTTTCTCTCACACCCCCAACATTTTCAAATAGTTTTCAAATTCCCCTTCCTGCAGGTTTCAGTGAGTTCATTATGTATAGTAAGAAAAAAAGCTTCCTGGTTTTTGTTGTTGTTGCAGTTGATTGGTTGTTTTTTTGTTTGTTTTAAAGGCTCAGGAAGCCCAGAAACATAAAATGACACACGGTGGTCACCTTAGACCTACCCAAAAGTAAAGGGTTAATGGCAGCTTGTGAGGTGGTGCCAAAGAAGAGTGGGATCAGGGAAGGGGGAAAACTGAGGGAAGTTGTTGTTCAGTCACGGAATCAGGAAGCAGAGAGGAACTGGACAGACCTGTTGTATGAGAGGAGCTGGGCTGTATCAGGTGCAGGGCAGGGACTTGGAGCTCCCTGATACCAGAACGAGTTGGGTTGAGAGAGAACAGAGAAGCAGAGGGAACTCTGCTTAAGCCCATTTATTCTGCAAGTTATAATGAAACTTTATTCCTGAACAGGTGATGTACATTATTGTACACAAATACAGTTTTGTTTGCCTTACAGTTACTTAAATAAAAAACACTGATTCATAACCTTGCATCCATCTACAAGCTGGCAGGATTTTGGAGTAATTTCATTTTTTTCTCAGGTGATCTGAGATACTGAAGGGAGGGCCAGGGGTAAATACTTGTACCATGAGTGCCCTAAGGTGGTGCTGATGCCTCAAGGAAGGATTATCTCAGAGTGGGAAGAGTAGTGCCCAAAGCAGAAGAACCTGCCATTTTCCTTTTCATTACACAAGCAGCCTTTTTAATTTCCTCTGCCTTGCTGTATCCTGATCAAAACCTCCCATTAGGCCAAGGAAACCTGTGTGTCCAGGTAAGGCTGTTTGGAGGGAGAGAGGATAAACTGGGCTGTTCTTTGCACCTTATCTGAGTGAGGACAAACAGCTGGGCAGAGCTCATCCCTCTCTGGCAGAGTGTAGGAGGTGATGCTGGAATGGCAGAAAAGGCCCACGGGGCAGTAGGGACCTGTGAGTCCAAACCACTCCAAGGGAAGTGTGCTGAGTGGATGCTTGCCCTGGAAAGTGATCTGTGTCCTCTCAGAGGACTGATTGGAGCTGAGTACAACCAGATATGAACATCCATGGATGAACATCCATGAGGTTTGGGAGTTTGAGAAAGAGTGAGAGGGATGCTCTTGAGCTGGGTTCTAGGGCCTGGGTTGCCTGATGCTCCTGTGATGGGCTCTACGTGTCCTATGGGGGCTTGTTCTCCCTCTGCTCCCTCCCTGCTTTCTCCAGGCACTGAATGCCCCTCATGTCTCGGGGTTCCTCAGTTTCCCATCCAAACCAAATCAAAGTGAGAGGGAAGTAGGGATGTGCAGAGCTAGTGATGGTGGTGGTTTGCAAGGCAAGGATTTTGCTGTCTACTGTTATGTGTTCATTCATTCATTTTAGCAGAATCACATTTAAAGCAGATCCTTTTTGCCTTCATTTGAAGTGAAAAGAAGTTCCTTTCTCAGCAAAACAAACCATCATAGAAGCATTCAGTCTCTGATTTGCAGAATAGATGATTTCAAGTTCTCTTGGGTCCAGCATGGAAAAAGTACTCCACAGTTTTACCGGATGCTGTGTTCTCCAAAACATCCAATTTTTTTTTAAATGGCTGTTTCTTAATGATCCACAGCTGAAGGTCCTTCCTTTTACTCTTGGCAGCCTGAGTTGTCTTCATGGGGTGGAACAGGATCTTTCTTTTGTCCTAGGAAATAGTATTAATCCTGCCAGTATTTAACTGAATCCAGGATTACTAATCTGTCAAAGCTCTGCTTTTAGATTTTACAGATGATATTCAGGACATCTGATAGTTGCATTCATGTTGTCAAAAACACATGCTGTGTTTGTCTGTGGTAACCTCAGAATTTATAGAAGGGATTATTTATATTAATATTAAACCATTGCGGTCTTTATTAGTAAAAATGACTCAAGTTCTCTTAATAAAAAGGTAATTCTCTAATTTATGTACTATATTTCTGAAGTAATGGCTTTTAAATACTCAGCATTCAAATTTGCCTTTCTACTGGAATAATAAAGTATTTCAGTGGCTCTATAGTAATTTAGAATGTATTCAGATAATTTAGTTATTTGCTTTTCTCAGTGTTTTCCTAGTAAAAGCTGTCTAACTAGTCTATCTGCCTGATGATTGGTTTTTCCTGTTTGTGCCAATTTGGTTGATAACTATGCAGAAGCAGAATAGTTGGGACGAAATTCCAAGATACTTCAACTTAACTTTTCATCAGCAAAGTGATTAAGAAACAAACAGGGCTCACAGAGTTGCCTGAAACATCGTTTTGTAGCTGTGGAGCCGGCAGGTTTGTCATGTCCATAAGAAAGAAGTCTGGTGGAAAAACACCTTTCCAGAATGGGTTACTTTTATGTGTGTATTGTCTTTGCTTATTTCACTCTTTAAAAATAGAACTTTACTTGGGGTTTCTGCCATTTCTTTTGAGGAGGTCCTTGGAAGTTTACAGGTTTGTGTAGATAATGTGTGGGGAGGCGGGGGAAGACTGGTGAATAGGTACAGTGGATCTCTAGTACTGCAGTTATTTCCTGTCCTATGTGGTGCTTTGTTACAGGATTTAGAACTTTAAATGCACAGAACTTGTGCATGAAGGTCACTATTAAAAAAAAAAAAAAAGTATGTGAGTGAAACTGCAGTAGAATCTTAGAAGGGAAATTCTGGTTAATTTGTACGAAACCCTGGAACAGATTTACTGGAAGCTTCCTTGTCTGAGTGAATGCGAGTGTGAGGCACACAGATTCCTCAATGCAACAGCTCAGAAAGAGTTACTCAACCAGGTTACTTTTCCAGTTGTGACTAAGGGGCCAATTAGCAGCATCCGGAATGAGACGGCAGCGCCAGGTAAAAATAGATGGCATTTGGAAAAGCTGGGGGCTGTTTGGGAGAAGGTCTTTGGATGTAGACTGAGAGAGGCAGGAGAGAGAGGCAACCTTCAAAAAGGAGTGTTACAGGAGTGTTACAGGCAGGATTGTGAGAGAAACTCTGTGAACACACAGAGATAGGACAAGGAGCAATATGAAACTGGACCCTCAAACTGACAGGCCTGTGCTGCTGATGGAATTCCTGATCTGGGCTCTTCGCTCCCATCTGACAGGAGCGATAAGGCTGGCATTTCATATGAAAATGAAACAAGGCTGTAGCATCCTCTGAAAATGACAGGAACCAGAGGAGTGGGTGGTGTAGAGCTCTCCAGGTTGTTAGCTCTTATGCTAAGGATTGATACATTAATGCCTCTGTCAGAGGAAGGAGTAAGTCACACACAAGTAGTAGATTTGTTTGAAGGCAATTAGTTGACTCCTGCTGGCATCACTGAGACCAAATAATTAAGTAACATGCCCGGTACAGGGAGGAGAAGTGGATGGCGTGGGATTTTGCTTTCTAGCCTTTGCAGGTATAACTTGGTCCTGTGGCCACAACAGCTCCGACGGTTCCTTCTCTGTCGTTTTCGTAGGATATTGAAGCCGCTGGATTAGTATAGTTAAAAACTCTTTTGTTCCTCACTGACCTACTTTGGCTGCATTTTAGCTATTGGATTGGGAAAGGGCCATCTGTATATGTGCCCGCTGGTACACCCTGAGTGTAAAGAGAGCACAGAATGCTGCCTGCCTTCTCTTGATAAAGTTCAGTCCAGTGGAGGTAATTACCTAAAAACCTCGCTTTTGTTGTAAGTGGCACGTTCCACTCAGCATTTAATAACGTATTAGTGAATTTGATATTTCATGGAAAAAAGAGAAGACATGAAGGATGTACCTGAAGTTGTGTCTTTAATTACATAAAGGATGTTTGTAAGTTGAAGAATTCTTGCTACTGGTGAAGTAGGGAGCCAACTGCTTCCTAAACAGTGTGGGTATGGTAGGGAATGTATCTGTGTACTCTTATGGACAGCTACAAAGCATGTTTCCTAGACATACTTCCTTTCTGGATCAGTGACTTGTACCTGCAAAAGCTCCATAAAAATGCCTATAAAAATTTATGCTAATTCACCAATAGTGTATTTGGATCACCTCACTTAAGAAGAAGAGCTTTCAAACTTACCTGGATTTGCGTGAACCTGCGAATTACACACTTTTCCTTCTGAGTGTTTCTCTGTTAATTTTCTTGGAATACATAACTGATGAGGTTGCTCTTCCTTTTTTTTTTTCATTAGTAAGCAGTGAGGTTTCTGCCAATTAGAGCAGAGGTGTAATCACAGTTCTGATGAGCCAGAGTAACACTCCCATTGACTCCAGTTTGGCCAGGACACCAGCTGAAGATGAAGTTTGCGACCACAGCACAGCTGGGGATAAATATTGCTGGTAATCTAATGTCAGCTTATCACCTTCAACAGAGAAGCAGCTTAACTAATGAGTAGCTTGGAGAAGAGGTACAGAGGGTATGATGATGAACAGTATTGTTTGGTAACCGCAGAGGAAATGTTTTAATTATATTTGATGCTTAAACTGTTATGTCTGGTTAATATTTGTAACAGTCTAAACTAATAAAGCTTTGCAAAGTGACTCCATGCTCAGCAGAGTGATACCTTTGGTTATGTTAGTTGCATGACATAACCTTGTCCCTATAGTTTTTAATTTTCTCTGACTTGTTCTTGAGAACTTAATTCAGAACTCTTTATTTGTTATGGGTCTAGTATTTATTTTTAAAGCTAATATGCTGTTGTAGGCTGATAGTTGTATTGCAGAGGGTCTAAGTAATTTCTGGAGAAATTCACTTCAGGTGCCAAGGCCTGGTGATCATCAGATTCACACTGTCCTGCAGCAGACAGCATTTCTCAGGGACAAAACCCCCTATGATGGGTTTGCACACATGGAGGTAAATATGTTCTGCCAGAAACCCCCTGCATTATTTTATTCAGTGTTTTTGGAAGAGGTTAGAAGTAAAGAGCATCTGAAAAAAAGTCCCTGCACGTTATGGTAGTGCAAGGCTATGAAAAGAGTAGTTCTTTAGACAGTTACATATATTCTGAAATTAGGTCTTTGGTCTAGAACCTTGTGTTAGAGAGAAAAAAATGCATATCCCATTTAGGGTTCAAGAAGCAAAATAAAAAGTTGCTGTTAAAAAGAGAGAAAAGTGACCTAATATTCTACATCAGTCAAAATTGCAAGTTCTAGCAAAAATATCCATTTTAGGTATAACAGAGCAATGGACTCTAAAGATGAATAATTACTAGTAAATGAGTCTGTTGTTTGCATAATTTTAAAACTGATCTGAGCCACTGTGTGATTGAGAAGTTCCTATTTGTAGAGGAATAGCTGTTATTTTTACATAGACATATGTAATGATAATACAAATAATGTAAAATATCCAGCATAACACAGATTACCCAACAGGTTATGGAAGAGTATTTTATAAATGCCATGTTTTTTGCTTCTGTTGCTGAATTGCTCCAGTTCCTGAATAATCTGAAGATCAAGAGGTTGCTTCGGAAGTGGTCTAGAATGTATTGGCAATGTATATCAATGTATTTCTGTGCACCAGGGAACGTGAGAGAGCTCTCAGTTAACTGCAGAAGCAAACCAAAATAAAGTAGATGTATATATTTATTTTCTGTCATTTAGACCTGTATTGGGCTTGGCAATGTGAGAAAGGGTGTTCCCTTGACTAACAGCTTGATTGATTCAGGTTGTTGTCACAAGGTGTTGAACAAGAGTTTGAGCCTTACAAATGACCACGTCTCGGGGCAGCTGGTGGAGCCTGAGCAGTGGAAGGCCTTTGGCAAGGAGCGTATCTGGAAGGAGGGACTGATGTGGTAACTGCCTTCCTTGACCAAGAAACCACGTGGATTGTTTTGTGGATCCAAAGTCCCCGCGTGGCGTCTTCTGAGTAATGCTTTCGAGTTTCTGAGTTGGCAGGGAGATGTTATCCCAGCGTGCAGACCAGGATGCACCTTCAGGTTTTCCTGTGGCCCAGCCAGGATGTAGTGGGGATAATGTCCTTGTGCTCAGGAATCACAGTGTCCCTGAGGGAATTGCCAATGCAGACACAGCATGCCTTGGAACCCCGCCTTGCTTTTGGGATGACATTGAACCCAGCAGGAGGTGTTGATTCTGATCTCAGGGGGCTGAAGCCAGTATTTGGAAGACTGAGTGAATAACCAAGGCCAAACCCAATGATTTTGTTGTCATACTGGAGCTTCTGCAGTGAAGAGGAAATGTGTATAATGAGGGGGATCCATATGGGGACTTTAGAATGAACTCCCGACGTGTTTCCGCATCTTCCATCATAACTTTGGGGCATTTTTATTAAATCTTGTCGTTTTCCTACTCAAACGTAACACCTTACTCATGTGCAGTTCCATGAAATTCTTACTGAATTACACACATTGCACCCTCTATGGAGGGAATGAGGGAGCAAACAGTTGGATTTTGTAGTGCATTACTGGAAAATGCTGGGAGACTGTTGTGGTAAATTAGCATAGAGTAGAATATATTCTTGACTAAATTTATACTACCAAATGAGAAGGGAATGGAAGTTGTGTTTTCAGGGTTCAATTAAACTCTTCTCAATGTATAAGCAGGGTTATAGAAATGTATATTTTATATGTATGTATATTATTTAAGTTAATAAATGTGAATATTTTTAAATATAAACGTGAGCTCTGAGACAGTGGGTTGTGTATGTAGAATAGCTCTTACTTAATTACTTCGTTCACTGGAGAATGAAGTACTCCTGTGACTTCTGGGATAAATTAGTGGGTCAGTATCAAGCGAAGTAGCAATCCTGGCACTTGCTCTGAGCCTGCTTGGATGAGAGTTATGTTTTGGGTTTCCTATGCTCTTGGTTCAGCTTTTTTTGCAAGTGTCTGAGTGTTCCTGAATAAATTTCACAGGGCAGCTCTGTAGTTCGAGCGAAAGGAATGTTGCATATTTTTATTTGGACAGATGGCACTTTCAGAGCACTTACTAAGCAAGATAGAATTTTTGCATTCTTACAGGAAGCATGTACAGATACATAATTTTATCATTATTTCATTATGTACTTAATGAACCGAACAAATGAATTGCAATGCGAATCCTGAGTGCCTTGTGACCGCAGTTAGAGTGGAAGGTAAGTGTAAGATTGCTGTGGCATGTTTGTGTTCTTATGTTTAATGATCATTACAGAGCACAAGCTTCTCATGTCACGCAGAAGAAAATTGTGATCTGATAAGAATCTTATCAAAAGGAAGACAATAATCCTCTTAAGGATTCTTCTGCCTTAGGTCAGCAGGCCGTTGTGGGTTTTTTGCAAAGGTGTTTTTTAGTGTCTTGGAACTTGTAAACATTTTTCTGTGTTTTAGATTTGTTGCCATCTAGGGAACCTGGAAACAATGTACTGTTCATTGTAAATGACTGGTCTTGCCATATTCTACTATTTGCCATTAGTTTACAATGAAAATAAAAAAAATGTTCATGATGCAGCAAGATAGAGCTGAAGCTGCAGTGTAATCCATCATTCCCTCTAAAATTATCAGAAACCAAGTCCAAAATAGAAGTGACATGAGCATAGCATGACCAAGTTGAAATAATGAGCCGAGACTTGGTGTCTCCATTGATGTTTTGGGTTCCAGTGCTCTACTAAGAACTTAGGAGTGGATGGAGGATGGCAGAATCCTAGAGTCTAGCTAGGCAGCTGAAAATATACTGAGAAGCAGCCTGGAGGACTGTTCGAGGTTTTACAGGAGAGGAAGACAGCAGTGGGGTGATTCAGTGGAGCATTAAGTTACTGTTGTGCAGCTTTGCTCTGTGTCGGGTATTTGAGAAATCCCTTGGAAAACGAGATGGCTTTGTTTACGTGGTGTTCCTGTCTCTGGCCTTTGGGATGTGGTTTGGGGTAGAGCAGCCGAGCACATAGGTAAGTTCAGCAGATTTTGCATTTGCCCTGCCTGTAGCTTTTGCTATCGAAATGTCTACAGAATAACCTGGTGTACAGCCCCTCCTGGTAAGGGCTGAGAGGAACCAGTGGAGGGTGGCACTACCAGTTAGACCTGAGCAAAGGTGTGAGGAGTAATCCTGACTAATCCTGGAGTCTCAGGAAACAACACTGCAAGGAGTTTTCCTGTGGAGTCAGTCTTGTGTTTGTATTTGAAGCATGGCGCTAAAATTTGGAGATCTTTAAGTTTATGGAAATTTTGTTTCCTAGACTAAAGGATGTTCTAACACAGCTCTGGGAGCTCCAAAGCTTGAGCTGATTGTACAGTGTTATAGTGTTGTCTCCTGGGGGTTTTTTTACACACCCAGCTAAATTACTTGGTTAGTGTCAGAAAAAAAACCCCCAAACAATAAACCAACCAAAAACCTACCACGGATACTGTAAGTGGAAATATGCTTATGTTTATATAAATATAAAAAGTAGAAGACAAACTGTGTGAATTGTTTTTTCCTTATTTTTTTAAAAGAACATTTGCAATTCATTGCCTTTTCCCCCCTCTTTTTGGAGAAGACTTTGAAAAGCAGCAGTCGAGTGTTTCATATCTAATGGCAGAAGGTGTATTAGGCAGGTGGTGTGTGCCAAAGGTATCCTGATAATTTTTTCACTACCTCATGTCAGTATTTTCAGGTGGCAGGACAGACATGGGCAGCAGTTCTCTCTGGTGACTGTTCAGCAAACTTGGTGACTTCAGCTCTCTCTGAAGGTTAGCTTGTACTTTGGAAGTGCAGTTCAGTAATAATCTACTTAAAACAACGAGCATGAGCTTTCTTAGCCAGTGTAAAAGAAGCTTGAGTCAGTCCAGGAAATTGGCCGCAGTAACTCTCAGTGTTTCAGCAAAGTATTTTCGTCTTATTTTGGGATTTTATGCCACGTATTCAGTTTAGGAAATCGAAATAACGTGTGTATTTTTGCAAGGCTTTTTGCTTCACTGAAAAAAAAAAAAAGGAATCACTAATAATTGGTTTTGAAATATTAGTAAAAATTGGGGGGAGGAAGGGGGAGAAAGCCACCTAGAAAACCTGTGATCTGCTTGGAGCTAAAATATAGGTGTTAATTTGATGTCTAGGCAAACTTACCATAAATAATGTAACGGGATATATTAAAGATGTCAGAGTGTCAAGAACCTCCAGATATGTGGCTGCTTAATCATTATCTAACCTGTAACCACTAACTCATTCATTCTTGTTTTGCTTAAACACTTGGAGCTCCTGTTTTTTTTCCTTTTGAAATATTTTGCTATTTCATGGTGCTACTTATTGTCCAGACAGTTTTTCCTCTCTCTCTCTTTTCCAAGTCTCCTGCTCCACCTCATCCTCTTTCTCTCTTGGTCTTTCAATAATGTTTTATGTTGTTTCCCTGCCTTCTTTTGCTTCCCACTCTGCCCTCATAGCATTCACAGATGCTCTGCTGTTCTTCCATCTCAAAATTTTTTGCTACACTCATCTACCCAGTCTTTTCCCATCAATTTTTCTTTGAAGTCTTGTCCTTTGACTCGTTTTCCATGCCTTCTCTTTTATCTTCTTTGACCTGGAGCATTTTTGGCTTGTGGGTAGAATAGGTAAGCTTTGACTGTCTTGGTTTATTCCGTTAAACTCTTCCCATTCCTTGAGGAACTAATGGGGAAGTGTTGAAAAGTGCTGTCAGCTTACCTAAGGAGGAAGGCATTACTGCTTGATCATGAAAAGGCATGGTTACTTCTGAGTGGTGATTATTAGTACTAGATATGGCCAAATATCTTGTGAGCCCCTGTTTTTGGGGGACCTAGAGCAGCAGTTGGTGTACTGAAATGCCCTGCCAACCTTGTCTTCCATTAATTGTTCCAGAATTCTCACTATCCACTATGTATTTCCTTGATTACATCTTATTATCCAAGATGTTTTATGTAACTGTTTCATAACAACATTTCTCATGTTAGGTTAGTGATGAGTAAGAGTACCCAAACTTGTAAAGCCAGGGCACCCTGGAAGCTCTTCTGCTCACTTGAGGGTGCACATCATCGATGCCAATTCGCACCAATAAAGTCCTTTTGCAGCGAGTGTTGATGTAATAATATTTTGCTGTGGCTCATCAGTAGCTTTGACAACCAAACTTGTAGTCTTGGTCCATTTCCAAACTGAAAGATGTTCACAGCACAGACATCACTGGTGGGATGAACAAGTGTTGGTCACAGATTACCAAAGCGTAGCCTAGGGGAATCTTTTCATCGGAACTTTGACTGCTGTGGCTCCGGATTGAGCTCCGTGGGTGAAAGTGAAGAGGTTTAAGCTGTTGCCTGCACCATGTGAGAGCAGGCAAAAAGTTTAATTTGAGCTTCACAAAGTTTAAAGTATGGTTTTTAAAATATATGCTTTAATAAATTCTTTTTATTGTCAGTTTGATTTTAATTCTTGGTCTTGTGATGAAGGAAACAGCAGCCCTTCATCCAAGTGTTCTCTTCAGAGTCTGAAGTTTGTAAGATGTTACATACATGAGTAAAGGCAGAATTTTGATTAATGTATTTAAAAGTATACCTACATTATAAAATTTTGGCAGTGTCTATGACTAAGAATACGCCTGTTAAAGAGTGTCGTCTCCTGTTGCTTGTAATGCTGCCACATCTGCACTCAAATGAAATGTCAGATCTACACTGAGTTCAGAGTACTCACCCCAGTAAATAATTTGTTGGAAACCTCTGTGAAATGATCAGGGAGTGTTGGTAAGCAGTAGAGGGATTCCCAGATCCCTGCAGAACTACCCAGGAGATTCCCACCCACTTAGTGAGAACTTGTTCGGTTTGATCAGGGAGACATTTATGGCCGGGGAAATAATCCTCAATTCTGCGATTGATTATCCGAAGAGGCACAAGATTGTCAGGAAGTGGGTGGATTATGTCCTGTGTTGCATTTCTGATGGTGCAGTTCCAGTTTGCTGGAGATGGGACGCTCATGTCGTGCTTTTCTTGTGCGTGTTCACCTGTGAAAGTCAGCTTGAGTTTGTCCCACTGGATTTACTGCTGTGTGAATAATTGCACTGGTTGGGTTTTTGGAACGCAGTGCCTAACTGCTGCCCTGCTTGTGTAATTATTAAGTGTAGAGAATGGGTTGGGATAACAGCTTTGGGAAAAAAAGCACCTATTATAAATGAATGATTACTGACTTGGCAAACCATTCATAATATTGACAGGCAGGAAAATTAAGTGAATGCTATCAGGATAGTGATTATTTTTTCTCAAGGAGAGTGTGTGTAAGAAAAAGAGGGCAAACATTTGTACTTCTTGAGATCTTATGACCAATATTACATTGTGAGAAGTGTCTTGTTCTGTGTGACAGGAACTGTGAGTTAACACAAGCTTTGAGCCTTCTCATGAAGTGATCTTCTCAAAGAAAACCAAAAGGCTTTCAAATTCAAATTTGCAACTTTTATTTGAATGAAAAAACTCAAAAAGGTAACTTCTCACAAAACAGAATCTCCGCAGTGATTTGTGAAGAACAGATTGTAGGCAGAGATTTGTGCACAGCTCCTGCTTTGTGCAGGTGGGTCCTTGCTGCAGGTTATGTTGGATGAGGTTTGTGAGTGGCAGCAAAAGGAGAGAAATTTGTTTGGGGTTTTGGAGCTTTTTTTGTCACAAAGAGATTTTATTTAACTAGAAAGGAATAGTCCTAGGTCTGTTTAGTAACTAGAAGACAAGGAAACTGGAGAAAAACTGAGGAAATACTTTGCCATTACGTTGAAAGGGAAAGTAGAAATCTTGCCATTTAGTTGAAAGAGGAAACAATCTCAGAAGCAGAGTGAATACAGAGTTCTCAGATGTTGAGATGTTATAAGGAAGTGCTTAAAGTTAGTGTGAATAAAAATCTTACTATTAAACACTCTTCCCTCTTCTGGAATTTGGTTTTAGTGTGTGCTTTTATTTTCTCATGTTTAATGTGCTGTTTGCTTTTACTGTCATACAAGAGGATGATGCTTATTCTTTACGCAAATGCCGTCTTCAAGCTAATGAATACCAGTAATGTATGTACTGGAAGCAATAGTTATTCTGAGGGCATTTTGATTTTAACTATTCATAAACGTCCTGACAGAGCATGTGTGGGTGCAGGGCAGCGTGGGAGTGTCCTGTGGTTCTGCTTCGGGCTTCATATGCAATCTGCATCATTGGTCTTGTTTTATTCCGATTCTGGGCCCTGCACTGCCCTGTGTCTGCAATCCTGTGGCTTTTCCTCGCAGTTGCCATGCTGTTTTAAGCAGCTCAGTCCCTCCCCCCATCTTCACTTCCCCTCCTTATACCCTTCGCTGCAAAACTACAGGCTGGAGTGGATCCAGGTGTTCCCCTTCTCGTGGCTGTTCCCTTGCCAGGGAGAGGAGAGCCACAGCTCCGTTCTAGGGATGCAGTTTCTCTGGTGCATAGTTTGCTTTCTATGAGCCCAAATGAGTTACTGGTAAATGACTTTAATTAAAACATGAAGGCAGTAAAAACATGGGTATGTTTTTATTGATGTTTGAGACTTGCAGTAAAAGTGTGCTATCTGTTTTTGTGTCTTTAGTTGATAAAAGGATGCAGAAGACAGAGATTTATGAGAAGGGATGGGCTGGTTGGATTAGGATTATTTTGGGAAAAGGCTATTAAGAGAGAAACAGAATTGCTTTGGCCATTTCGGAATTAGTACTTCAGCCCTTGCAGTAAGAATTGTTAGTCCATGTCTAAAAAAAAAACAAACATCACTTTCTGTCAGTTTTTCTGATAACTTTGTAAAACTTTGACACTGTTAAAGGCTGTGATTCTGTCTTGATTATCATTGTTCAGGTGTATTAGTGCTTGCTTTCACTAAGCCAATTTCCCTTGAATCTGTGAATACTCACTGTATTTCAAAAGCTCTGTACAGTTTTAAATGGCTAAAGAGAAAACTGACAAACTTGAAAATTAAATTCTAGCAAGGACCTTCTGAAAACAAGGAGAGTTCTCACAGTCATCCAGACAGTTTATCTTCCTTTAAATTTTGATTTTAATAAGTGTGTACTCCTTTGTGCATTGGACATAAATCACACATGCCATTTAATAGTGTAATTTTAGTTTTATTTTATAGGCTATTAAAGTGTTATATGTATTTACACAGATTTATTATAGCAGTTGCTCAGTTTTCAGTTCGTTCTTCTGAAAGCAAATACAATGGAAATTTTGGGGCCTGAATGTTGCGCCGCGTGTTAGGACAGGAGCAAAATGTTGCAGGATTCATTGAAAGCCCTGAGTATCTGCTGAGAAGAAAATGATCTGCTGTTTTTCATCAGCTCACTGAGAATGTCTGTAAGGAACTGCGGGTTTCATTTCGACTGGTTGTGTTGAGGAGCTCAGCTTTGCTGCGGGGTCTGTAGGTCTGTGCCCCAGGTACCAGAAAAAGAACCCCTTTTCCCCCCCCAAAACCCCAAACCAACTAATGGGGAAGGCTGGGAACACAGAATACTGATTTTATTTATATTTATTTATGCTGCCCTTTTCTTGTCTTAGCACCTTCTAATTTTTTACTCCTCTAATTGTTTAATTTACTGATTTATTCCCATACTTGTCCTGTTTCCAAGTACAAAAACCCCCTAGGCATTAGGTGTTAGCCTGTTCCCAAGGCACCCCAAATTCCCAAGAATAATGAGAAAAATTACAGAGTGAAACTTCTTATTCTCTAGTTTGAGTGGTAACTTGCTTAATAAAGAAAAGCCAATATGACCAGAACAATTGGTTTGTGAGGTTTTATTTTGTGGGGCTTTGAGGGTTGTGTGTTTGTTTGTTTGTTTGTGGTTTTTTTGGTTGACTGTGGTTTGGGGTTTTTTTGTTTGCCCCTGTGTTTCATATGGCTTGTTGACGTAGTTGGACTCCCATGAATTTCTTGTAGCGTTCTAGAGTGGTTTTTCTTAAGCAGAACTTAATTATGTTTTTCATTTTGTTCCCACACCTCCATGTACTTAACTGAAGAAAAAAAAAAAAGAAAACAAACTTTTATTGCTTATTTTAATGCTTCAGTAATTTTAAAATTTTTATTTATTACCAACTCAGTTTAAAATGAGTGTAATCTTGAGTCATATATATATGAGTCTGGTTTTAACTTGTGCTGAATTGTGTCTTAAGGGATTCCCATTTGATCTCAGCCTGTTTTTCTTTGACTATAATGTCCTTGTTGGCCAAAGCAAATGCATACAGGTCATGCAGAACAGAGCAACCAAAACCCCATTATGACCACGTCACAACAGAGATCTTATTGGTACCTCTTACAGCTTTTCAAGGTCTGTGGTGTGTTACAGATAGTATATGAAAGAGTGTAACTTTTAAAAATACTACTTTTGAAATGTAACCAACTGCAACTTCATTTTTTTTCCCCGTCTTCTTTTCAGCTTGTATTTAGACTCTGTCTTTTGGAAGAAATTGGTAATCAAGTAACTGTTGCCTGCTTGCTAATAGCGGTGAATTCTGAAGTCCATTCTCCTTCTCTGGGTTATTTGAACACATTTAGTCAAGAAAGCAGTCACAAGGACTTTGCATCCCCAGACCTTTTTCTCCTCTGTAGGGCTGTAACCTTAGAAAGCTCGTGAAGAAGTGCTCTTTTTTGTAATGGGGGACCTTCAGTGTTCTGGAGGTGTCTGGGGACGATTCTTCTCCCCTGTAGCTCTCCTTGGGGTTCTGTAGGACTACGTTTCTTGCATCTTCAGTGCCCCAGATGGTTGTAGCCTTTGGGTATGTGGGGTGGACAGCTCTGATGATGTGAAGTGCGGTGTCATAATTATACCACGTTGCCCCCTACACCTCTATTTCCTCTGGAGACAGATGTCACTGAACTTACCCAGGCCTAATGAATATGAGATTGGTGTTTGCTGCTCAACAGCATCAGTTAAACTTTACCAAGATTCTGGTGGTTCTTTGCAGGATGCAATTTGCTACCTTTTGAATCCTGTCACTGCTGCAGTGCTGTAAACAGAGAAAGGCTGAATAAACCATTGCACCTTTATTTGTACTGCAATCCATGTTTATTCTTTTCAGTGTTTAAGCACTGTTTTTAATTAAATTTAAGCACTGTGTTTAATTAAAAGAGTTTCATGTTACTTAAACCTTAAAACTACTTAAAACTACCATGCAATTACTAAGAGCTTCCAGCGTTTTCCAAGTATTCCTTACCTTGACATATTCTTGTGTCAGCATTAAGAAATTCCATCTTAGATTGGCTTTTTACTGGTATGTCCAAGTTTTAAGAAACAAGTATCAATTCTTTTCTATTAAAATTTTTCTAGTTGAGATCAATTAAATTTTTCATTTGCATGTTATGCTGTGACTTGGAAGGTCATTTGCAGGATTTTGCTGTCTTAAAACAGGCATTGGTGCCTTAAAAACAAAAAAAGGGCAGATCAAAGGAAATGAAGTGCTCCCTAGTCTGAGGCCAGACTTGCAGAGTGGAAATGTGTATTTCATTCCTGCAACTTTCTGCTATTGTTAGCCTCTTATGTACATGAACATTGGAGAAAGAAAGCTGTCTGTGTATTCTTTTGATGCATTTGGTAAACTAACCAGCCATTAAGATGCTGACATGCCTTTTATTATTGTATTAAGTCTTTTTATCTGCTGACAATTAAGAAATAAGAGCAAAAGTAGTGAATTCTCCTTACTTTATTGGTCAAACACATGCTATTTTTTGTGAAAATGTTCCTATTGATGCATGTTATGTGTTCATAGTACAGCAAAAAAATCCTCATTGTGTTTCAGTTTCAGTTGATTTTGCTGTGAAGAGTGTCAATGTGGGGGTAATGATTGGATCTTAAAACTTGTTTGTGGAATTATAGTCTTGCTGTGTATTCATATATATGTATTCATGTATATTCATGGTAGGGTTATAATTGACGCAGTGTTTTTAGAAATATAAATTAATCAAACGTGATGTGTTTGACAGTTCTTTCATCCTCCTTTGGAGTGTAAGTTAACAGTGGTGAACGCCAGCCTCCGAGTAGTGGTATATTGTAAAATTAAATCTTCAGTGCTGTTGTGTTTGCATTCTCCACTTAAGGCTGGACTTTCTGGGTGAACTTTATTTTCCTAATAGCCAGTGATGACTAAATGTCCTCTGCAGTATGCTGAAGATCTCAAACACACAGCAGTAATACAGTTCCTGTGAGCGGTTCGTATGTTAATGTGAACTCTGTTTTACAAAAATTGTATGAATGCTGCTTTCCTTTGAAATTGATCTTCAAAAAGAAAGCCTGTTTTGTATAATAAGATGCCAGACTCACAAAGATTTCCTTTCTTGTTTCATAGACGTTCCATCTTCAGAGCAGCCTGAACTGTTCCTAAAGAAACTTCAACAGTGCTGTGTCATTTTTGACTTCATGGACACGCTTTCAGACCTTAAAATGAAAGAATACAAGCGCTCCACTCTTAATGAACTGGTGGACTACATTACAATAAGCAGAGGCTGTTTGACAGAGCAGACTTACCCTGAAGTAGTTAGAATGGTGAGTTCCTTCTTTCTCGTGGTCTCTTTAAATCCACTTGCAGTTCTAGTTACGTGTTGTGGGCGAAATTGAACCTGGAGTAGGTGGATTAAATGAGGCCTTTGGTTTGTATTTGCTGCTAGACATCACTTGGGGATAATTCTCCAGAGACAAAAATGTTAATTTTTATATATTCTTAATTAAAGTCAAGGAGATGATGGTTATTTATAATCACAAACCTATGAAAGGAAACCTGGATTGTTTCCTGATGGAGAAAACCAGCAGCCATAAAATCTGAGTACGTGATGTTTCCCCCCACCTGCCCCACCTCTCCTCCCCAGTTCAAATAATAGAATAATTTTTGCAAGTTTCTTACCTTTCTTTGAACCTTCTCCAAGCTCCTGAGTGTCTACTTTAGGCAGAGGTAGCTTGAAGTATGCACAGATAATAATTTTAAAATAATAAATGCTAAAAATATTTTATAGGATCAGTGTGAAAATTTCCTGGTTGTGGTATGTGAATTTATTGGCAGCTGTCATTAAAGTGAGCAAGATTACTCAGCAAAATAAAGCCATACCCTGTATATAGAAATTGTCAAATAATAGGTTTTCAGTGTAAAAATGGAAACAGTATCAGATGCTACGTGGTGTAGGTTTGTTGGTTTGGCAAAATCAATCACTGCTTTAAAGTGTTTGTTCTGTACTCCCATACAGAACCCTTAAAACCCATTACCTAAATGAGAAGGCAATTAGTTAAATATAGATTTGGTGATGTTGGTTTCCTAATGATGGTGTGTGATCGTGGAATCCACTGGCTATGTGCTTGCTGTAAAAAGAAAAGCATAAATAGATTTTACACTGCATTATATATGCTCCTCACTTCTTTTCTGACACACAGATACATGCTGTGTTGCTCGTCTGTAATACTTAAAAATAGCTGTAAATTGTGACAGAACCACCAAGCAGTTAATCATGAAAGAAAAAACCCCCAGAATTTAAGGGTATATGGAAAAATCTTAATATGGCTTCTCTGTGTGTGTGCATTGTCAGAAAACCTATAATTATGTGATCAGATTCTTCCCCTTCTCCCTCACCCTCCCTTTCCTGCTTCTGCACTGGACCAATCTCCTGAATTAAGTGCTTTTCAGTCTGTTGTGTTATTTGTTCAGCATGTGGTCTCATGCACCATTCAAATACTGTCAGAATACAGAATGATTAGTTCTTTGCTCAGTTCTTCAGCTGGTGCTGCACTGTAGTATCTAAATGGTTTGTGAATGTTTCAATCTCCTCTCTATCCCTTGTGATGAACAAAGTGTATCACACCCTTTGCACAGACAGGACAGTGATGCACAGATAACTTCAGAAAAATGGGGGACTTTTTCTGTGAGTAGCAGGTGCCTCCAAACTTACCTCTTCAGAGAATTTGGTAATTCTTTTTAGCATTTCTGTAACTGAGGTTCTGTTCCCATGTTGGCTTTGGTTGGAGTTGTTTACTTTAGCAAAATCTGCTGAATAAGAACTCTGCAAGTTAGTGTTGTCTTAGTTCGGGCCCCAAGAAACAACAAGAATTTGATTGGTAACTGCTCGTAAAGTTCAATATGAATCATAAATTATAGTCTATGAAACAATCTGATCTTGAACTGCAAAAGAAGTGCAAAAGCCCTTTGGTAGTATGTCCTACTCTGGCCCTGTAGGACATATGTGTTAATTCACACAACAGGTTTTATCTTAAGGAAATGATGCATTGCCTAAAGAGTTTGCAAAGCATGGTTTTAAATAACTTCCTTAAATATAATTGTCTATGATATGGAGGAGTCACTGGAAACAAATGTACGGCCTGAATGTTTCCTGTGGATTTAGTAGATATTTGCTAACGGAGCTTCAGGAATTCCAGTTTCAACTTAGCTCATTTTTGATGGACAGCTGTACTCTCTTCCTTTCATTGCATCATTCCCTTCTTCAATCTGCTTCCTTCTGCCTTACATTTGGGCTCCAGTGCTGAACCCAAGCTGTGTTTCCTCTTCACTGCCGTGGTACTGAAGCAGGGGAGGACTGCAAATATTCTCAAGTCCTGTGTCTGGCTACCCAGTGACCCTGACTGCCCAAACCTAGATTTTTTTACAAATAAAAAGTTGCATAAGTATTTAGGGAAGGGGATGTGTTTTGTCCTAAAGAATTTCCTGAGAAAGTTGTAGCATTTATATTTTATAAGAAGCTCTGGCTTGCAGCAGCCACCTGTGCTTTTGATGAAGGTGTAAGCTGGAGTCCCCTAGCTGTGCCTGTGGTTTTGGTGTATGTGCTGCTGGAGAAACACTTTGGTGGTTGTGTTCCATGTGAGCAGGATGCTGTGCTCTGGTATTGAATTTCTGTGAGTGAATCCATAGCAGATGCATGAATGATTCCTGTCCATCATCCCAATGAATGCTAATGCAGCATTTCTACTGAACCACATCACCAGGGCCTTTGTGGCTTGCAGGTTTTTTGTACTTTGCAGGTATAGGCTGTCTGGTAAAAATGCTTTGTTCCCCTCCTTGTCTTTGCCTCTAAAGGCCAGACTTCTCCAGCACTCTTGATTACAGTTACATGGGCCCTAGAGGGAGAGGTAGGGCTTGTAATGTTTTATAGAGTAAGTTTTCAGCACATACTGCCTGGTCAAGAGACAGCATTAGTCACTTTGTCCTGAAGCCTCATGTTTGGTGTAACCCTTGCTTTGCAGTTAAGAGCAGTTCTTGTTTTGAGCAGATTTGTGCCCATGATCTGAGACAGCATTAACTGTGCCCAGTCGACTTTGTGAGAGCAACTGCTGCCTTTGTCTGCTCTCGGGGATTTTCACGGGGGCCTCCAACTGTGTTCACAAAAGAGCTGTCACGTTGACAATCTCAGACCTGTCATGATAGTGAAGAAAACAGCAGTATCTGTGTCCTGACCAAATTAGTGTCCCCACTGACTGCCTGCCACAATTGTCATGGGAGTGTTTTGATTGAAAGACCAGGATCAAAAAGGAGCCCAGGTGTTCTTTGTCCCTTTGGAAGGTCTCTTCCCTTTATGTGCAGTGTTTATGAATCTAGGAATTAATATTTCCTGCTTGACCCTTTGAGATACTGTGATTTGGAGGTGAAGGGGAAAAAAAGAAGCTCTTTTGTGAGTTTTGGTATCATTTAAGAGCAGGAAAAAAAAAAGGCCCACCAGTCTGAAACTGATATTTTAAGTTACTCATATTTGTAGAGAAGGATGAATGGCGAAAGTGTTTTCTCATCTTACTTTTTTGAACATTTTAGATAATTAATAACTGTGGAAGAGGCTTAAGGTTTTATAATGTACATTTATGTTAGTGATCTCTGTTTGTGACCCGACAGGAATTTGGCTCTGTAGATGCTGGGCTAGAAAAAGGTTGCCAGTAAAATTCTTCAGAAGATCTGGGACTTTTAATTGCTTCTAAAATGTGGTGGTGTTTTGACAAAAGGGTTTGAAAAACAGTCGTTTGTGGTAGCCAGCATAACACCTGGGTGTTTTTTATGCCAGCCATGTGAAATTCATGCCATTAAAGCCTTTATCTGTATTTGCAATATCACATATTTTCATCTTGTTCTCCTGAGCATATGATATGATGTTGCATATAGCTAAATGTGAAATCAGTTGGCTCTTTGCCAACCTGTGTGCAAATCTGCTTCTTTAAACCTCTCTGTTTAGCCTGATACAGTGTTGGGCATGTTAATTGTTATTTAAAAATAAAAAACAAAAACAAAATAAAATTGAATTTCCTAATGGCCACCAAAGCAAGTTGCAGCGGCCTCGTCACTGTCATCAATATCAGTTGATGGGAAGAGGGATTGGGATTTGTGTTAATGGTCATGAGCTGGAGAGATTTATTCAGCAGGGCATTGCTCAGCACGCTTCCCCTGCAGTTTGATGTGTTGTTCAGAAGGGCAGATGACATTGCTCAGAATTAGGTAAGTCTCAGGAAAAAAGGTCCTTGCCAATTAAGCCACACTCTGCTGAGAAGGAAATGGCACTGTTTGGACTTTATGAGCCAATAATTGGACATTTAATCTAAAATTTGTTCTTGTCCGAGCAAAATGGGGAGGCTGAAACTAATGGTACTGATTTTGCTGGTAGATTAAGCAATGGTAGTTGAATGAAATAAATGTTTGTTATTATCTGTGGTATCCTAAAGGGTGTCTGTGGTAGAGCTGTTCATGTTTCCTGGGTGTTAAGACATATATTGAGGAAACTGATTTATTTCATTTAAAAAATCAGATGGGAAAAATTGACAAGCTGTTAAACTGAGAAATCTGGATGAATTGTTGGTGAGCAACCTTTCAGCTCTCCTACTCGATTCTTCCAAAATTGTAAACCCGAGCCCTGACATTTACCGGGGATGTTTACACAACATCCTGGAGTGATTGCCAGCCCATAGGAGATGGCGAATGAAACTCTTTTGGGACACACCTTTTAGAATGGTTCTGAATCGTTCTCCTCTCTTCTAAGTGCTGAAATGCTTTTGGCTTCCCGTTGGCATCTTTATCTTTTCTGTAACGACAAGTCAAGGAAAATAGGACTGTAATTTCTGTACACCCGAAGTGAAACATCACGTCATGAGGTGTAGAAACTGTGTTGAGCAACACAGAGAAAGAAACTTGTTTAAATCAATACCCAAATAAACACGAAAAAGTGCATTTTAAAGGTCAGATTCTGGGTTGTTGTTGTTTCCTTTTGTCTCTACTTTCTACTGGCATAAATCTAGAGGGATTACATTCCTTTTACTGCAGGTTTGTCTCAACAGATGTGAGGGCAGAGCCTGTTCAGGAGTTTGTTTGTGACAGACCTGTTAAACATAAAAAATATCTTGTTAAGCCATGATTTTTTTAGCATGTTAAGGAACCTATTTTTAGGAAGTGTTCTGGCTGTAGACTTCATAGGCATTATGAATCTTTTTATTTTCTATAGCTTTAGCTGTATCTTATGACTAAGTATGACATCTTGGTTGCTAAATGTTCATCCTGTTTAGGGTTTTCTGTATTAAAATGTTCTTGGATAGAGATTTTTTTGCAGGTCTGCCTATATCCAGTCTTACCTTTTTGATTTACCAGAACCCCTGTGCATATGTTCCTGTTGGTTCTTGTGTTGGATTTCAAAGTATATTACGGAATGTCATTTTGACTCTTAAGAGAAAAAAATGAAATCCTAGACTCTCACACGAATTGACAAATAATGTCTCTTCTCTAATAGAAATTTTATGTCAGTTGAGGAATTTTGTAAAATTTTAGGAATTAATCTTAAACGCAACTTGAATCAGTAGAAGTGGAACAGATTGTTTCGAAGCCATCTGAAATGCTGAAAGGAAAATTCAGTGCCTTTTGACACCCTCCAAATGCATTTTGATTTAACACTGTTGTCATGTACGTGCAGCAGTGATGGAGCAAGCATGCTATTGGTACAAAAAAATAGGTAAAAATCACATAGTATTTTCAATTCTGTTCTTGTTTCTTTAGTGTGAGGGCTATCAATTCTGTAGAAGCAAGAAAAGAATCTATCTTTGATTTCTTTTATGTATTATTTCCAAATACCTTTGTTAGATGTTTTTGTTATTCACATTCTTCATAAACCTGGTTCGTACAAACCCCACAATGCTTATTAAAAGAAGTGACTGTGATGTTCTGTTCTCCTCTCAAAAAATCAGTTGGAGGCAACTCCTCTTGAAGCAGTTGTCCCTAATAATTTTTCCTGACAGCGTGGAATTACATTTACCTGTACCCATTATTCCTGCAGTTGGTTACTTAGGCCTTGCATCCATCAAACTCTGTCTGCATAATAGTACAGAGACTAGATCTAAGGCAAAGAAATAAACTGGGCAAAGAGTTTCTTGCTCCAAGAACTACTTATATAGACTGCAACTATCTTCTATTATTATTATTATTATTATTATTATTATTATTATTATTATTATTATTATTATTATTATTATTATTATTATTATTATTCCTTTATATCCCCAGACCCTATTTTGGCCATATCATCCTCTTAAGTACCTTTCAAGCACTGTGTCTCTAGACAAGCACAACCTGAAATCTTCTGGGGGATTGTTTTGCTGGGTTTTGAATTGTTTGTTTTGTTCTTTACTTGGGAGTCCAAGACAGTGTGAGCTTTGTAATGCTGTCTAGAGTTCAAATTCATGTACTGGTTTTCACTTCATGTGGTGCCTACTCTGGAGGTGAGGGGCTCTTTCTGCTGGTCCTGTGCTTTAATTTGCCCAGGATACTTGAGCTACTGCTATGATATGCTGGTTTCTGTTATATAGAATTAGGTGGGCACACATTAAATAAATAACTCTTCTATGGGATCATCTCAAATCTTAGGTACATGCAGATAGATGAGGGGGTTACTAGTAGAGTACCCTCCCATGGTCAGGTCTGGGTGACCCAGAGTGGAATTTCAGAGCTCCAGTTTCCAGCAGCAGGAAGCTGTACCAGAGGTGCTGCCTGGGGATGGATCTGGGCTTACCCTTCTAATTCAGATCATAAGTGTCTTAATCCACTTTGATTCATGTGATACAGGACAAGATTAGAACAGGGGGTAATGGCTTTAAACTGGAAGAGGACAGAGTTAGATTAGGTATTAGGGTGGAATTCTTGACTGTGGGGGTGGTGAGGCCCTGGCACAGCTTGCCCAGGGAAGCTGTGGCTGCCCCATCCCTGTAGGTGTTCAAGGCCAGGCTGGATGGGGATCTGAGCAACCTGGAGCAAGATGATCTTTAAGGTCCCTTCCAACCCAGACTGTTCTGTGATTCTGTGAGAAGTCTCAGGGTTTGTAAATTAGGTTCATTTTAGACAAAACCTCTTTGCTGGAGTGTAGCTAATGCATTTTTCAGAGAAAGAGATTACTAGAAAGAAACTCCTCCCTCCAAACAGACGTGGTGTGGACACTGCACCTGAGCACCGGCTCTTGCCCAAGAATCTCAGCTTTACTGCTTGCTCATCTATGTGGATGGAAGCTGCTACCACCGCCAAAGTGGGTGATGGTAAGCTAACAATTTAGGAGCCCCGATCTAGAGCTAAGTTGTTGCACATTACTCATTGAATTTTAGAAGACTTAAAGGTCAAGAAAAAAGGAGAAGGATTGTTTTCCCCCCAGCCTGTGATCTGGATTGTTGACTGTGCTCACAGTCCAGTGTAGTTCATTTTGATGCAGCCAAGTCAAAAGTGATGCTGCTGGGCAAAAAGAAAGCACATAATAGTAAGCCCTGAAAGATTGTATTCAGGCAAGCAGTGGTGCAGAAAAGGACCTGAGCATTGTGGATTGCTATCATGAGCATCTTATTATGAATTTCTGGTACAGTGCACTGTTCAGAGAAGTGAATGTCGATAAAATAGTGCAACAACATGCAGGGAAGAAGAGGGAGATGGTCTGGCTTTTTATATTTAACCCAATGCACATGTGCACAGGTGGGAGGTCAAAGGAAGGAAGCAAAAATAATCACAGCATTAAAAACAGAGAAACCAGCAACTGCCCAGGATCAGCAGCTCTGTTTTTCCATTTAACAGCACAGAGGTTGAGAAGTGTCATGCTTATATAGAAATATCTATATATAGATAGATGCATACTACATATGCAAATATATATATATATATATACACACAGATGTAAGAGAGATCTGATGGTTTAACAAGAATCAGTGGGAAATCAGGCACATTCAACCTTGAAATAAGAAGCAGCGCTGTAGTTAAATAGTAGTAAAACTTTAGGAGAAGAGAGCTGGTGGAATCATTTACAGTCTTTTAAGATAAAATTAGATACCACAGTTTGTAAGATGTACTTTAGTCAAACTTCTGGGAACAATTCAGCGAGTTTTATAGAGGGATTATAACTGAGTGGACTGCAGTAGTCGCTTCAGGCTGTAGAGCATGTAAATCCATAAACAATACTGAAAAACCCCACATATGCAGATATGTTTCAGAAGGACAAGTTCAGTGTCTTTTGCAGGGGCCAGTGTTGTCTCTGGGTTAGCCTGGCTTCCTGTTACAACTTAATTACATTTTACTGTTAATGTGTGTTGTTATTATGCACAGCAGTTTCAACACTGTGTGCAGAGATACTGGGTTTCAATTTTGTATGTACATGGGGTTTATTTGGATGCTTCCACATATTTTTAATTGAAGAACAGTTGTTCCCTGTGAGCTACATGGGTATTCACTTACCCTGGTTTTATATAGGGAATATATTAAACTTCCCAGTGTTTGTGTTTGTTTTCATTTCAGGCTTCATTCAGGAAAATATTACTGATAAAAATCTTTGTTTCAAACAGCACAGAGTAGGAGTGCTCAGCTGCAATTGAATTTGTGAAGTGTTTCTGTTACAGTATTATCATTTTTGTAGCACTCCAATGAAGGACAAAGAGGGAACTTCTCAGGCTTTTTGACTTCAGACTTGAGCCTCTTAGTTCATTCTTTTCTTAAAGGTATTTCAAATATAAATGCGGTGATAAAATCAAAGCTTTCTTGAAGCTTGATACTTTTAGCTGGATATCCATCGTTTTGTAGGTCTGTATTGCCAGGTACCAGTCATCACATCTGCTCAGAATTTGAAGCTCAGTCTCTGTGGGTCTAGTGGAAGGTGTCCCTGCTCATGACAGGGGGTTGGAATGAGGTGACCTTTAAGGTCCCTTCCACCCCAAACCATTCTATGATTCTGTGAGTTGTGCCCGACTGACACAGAGCTTAGAGGTTTCTGGGCATCTCCAATCTAAAAATTTGCCATTTCAGCATTTCCAATCTGATCTTGGAAATTTTAGATTCAGTGCCAATGGGTCGATTTAACTGTTTTGTTAAATTGGTTTCTGGACCTTGGATGTTCAAATTCTGCACGATGGAGGATCTGGGATGTACTTTCCTACACCCAGTTTGGTGTGTGCTGCTGAAAGGAACAGTCATGGAGCACAGTGTGTGGATGTTTGAGGACAGAGAGGGGAGATCTGTCATGACACAACTTTCTAGAATAGTTAGAGTTCCAATTTGCCTTACAGAAATATCATCTGGGCTTGGAGGTGTTCCTAATCCAGTGGCAGATGGAAGTCAGTATTGATCCATAGTCATCTGTGTTGGCTATGGGAGAAGAATCATCAGGGACTGGATATGCAGGCTGGCAGGGATGTCCTTTGGCTTGATGATCCAAGAGAGGTCAGAAGAGAAATAATTCAGCTATGCAGCTGAAGGAATTTTGGCATGCTGCTCGGGCCCAGGGATAAATACTAAATAGGTACCTTATGCCTATCTGAGAAAAATTCTTTCCAGATTCGATGTAGCCTATTCCCATCTTGGTGTGGTGGCTGTCAAAGTCTCCAATGTACAGCTGGGCAGTTCATGCATGGGAGAACTTGGTGCCTTTGGTTCTCCCTTCGAGGCTTATAAACATTAACCACCCAGAGGCTAGTGATTTAGATAAGCATGCTGTAAATTGACACTGCATGTAAATGAGCTGTCGTGCTGTGTTGTGGTGATTAATGCAACTGTAATGGCACACATTATCTTTTAAAGTTATGATAACCTGGGGAAATCACTTAAAGATAACCTGTTCTTTCTGTTCTCCTCGGGAGAATATCTGCATTTTGGCTCCATGTAGCTCATCCTTACTTCTAAGGCAAAAAAAAGAAGAAAATTAATGAGAGCAAAGTGTATATACTGAGACCATATTCTAGCTTTCATTGCATTAACTCCTGCATGTTAATTTTCTTATGCAAAAAACCTGCTTTTGAGTTGCCTTGAGTCTGGAGTTTTTTAATAGGCACTCCCTGGAAATCATACTGGTTTTGTTCCAAGCTGAATATCCAGGTGTCAGTGCTGGCCCTTAACTAATTGTTCCTGAACCCTTCATACTTTTGGCATGCTGGTAAGGCCCTGGCACTAACTGCTTGAGGCTTGGTTTGACTTAAATTAAGTCTTATAAGAATTTGTTTAGCTTTTCATTCTGAAAGAGTGTACTTTTCCCTGCAGGTTTTGCTTGTGCCATAATTCAGTATTTGTTTCAGTTTCTAAACAAAACAGCTGATCAATACTTAGGTTTTCTGTGATCTGTTGGCACAAGTTTCAATACTACATGTATGGTTAAATTTGCAGAAAAATTTCTTGTTTCAAATGAAGTATAAAGCAGAAAAGAAAAAGCTGCCTTTGGTTTTCTTAGTTTCATACTTTTGTCCAAATCCTGAGATAGCTGGGATTTTTTTGACTGTGAAGCATTAATCAAAAATGCTTGAGTAAGTACTGTAGAATCCCATGTGCTTGGATCCAAGGTACATTACATTTCCCTCATTTTATTTGGGAATCCCTCAGGCTGTCTGGCCTCTTTTACCCTGTGCTCTGCTGTCCTGCTAATTCTGACTGCTCAGGAATCCTTGGAGAAAGACAAACTGTAGCATGTGTATTCCTGGAATAGTTATTTGACCTCTCATGAGACTAGAAATGCCTTTCCATGGAGGGGCTCTTGAGAGAAGTGAATGAGTCGGGGAAGAGGATGGAGAAGGGAGAAGAAGCTTCTCCTAGTGAATGCTGGCTGTCACTTGGCAGATGTGGGTACAAGGCAAGTGGAGTTCAGTGTCCATCAGCACGGGCTGTAGCAAGTGCTGTATCTCGTCATGCTGAAAGCCACGCGGCTTGAAAACACGAGATTTACATACCGAGTGGGGGCTTCTGTGAAAGCCGGTGGTACTGTAAGTGCAGCGGCACACACCCTCTTGTGGCAGAAGGGAAAAGTCCCAGCACAAACCAGCGTGGCCTCTTTTATTTTCTGTGCTCACTGGTTTGCCTTCCCTACTCTTCTTTTGTATTTCCTTTGTGTTCAGTGAACATCCTTATGTGCTTTCCTGCACTTTTCTCTTTCATCTTTCTGTTTATGCAGCACCTCAATCTGCTCTGTTTGTCTTGCAAATTCTAATATTTCACTCTATTTCAGTCTGGTTTTATCAGTATTTGGAGTGTATTTAAACTCTGGGCTTTAAAGTGCCTTTTCTTACCGAGTTGCCAATGTATTGAAAATATGCCTTACAGACTAACTTTGAAAGCATCTGCAGGAGCAAAAGGCTGGAAAAATAAATAATGACATTCAAGAACATACTAGTTTTGTTTCCTAAATAGCTTAGTTTGTCTGAACTATTGTGAAGGGGTCATGTGTAGATTAGGAGATAACAGGCTGCTTTTCCCAGCTGTTTGATTAACCAGCTTAGAGACGGGTCAAATGCGCAGGAGCAGAGTGGGAGGCAGGCACATCATCACCTTCCAAGTGCAGGAAGGGCCCTACAGCGTGTTTGCAGTTTATCAGATTTGCTGCATAATAAGCTGTACGCTCCATTCAGCACTCTAATTAACCCAGGAAAGCACTCTGCTTCAGTCTCTGCTGATAGCGTGAACCTCACAAAGCCAAGCAGTCTCACCGAAGTACCTCTAAATAAGATTAAGCAAAGTGAACCAACCATGAAATAAAATGTGGGCTAAGTGTCGAGCAAATACTATTATTTGCTTTCATTTAGTACCAAGTACTGGGCTTGGCATGAGATGTCCAGGCATTTAATGTGTGAGTAGCACTGGCAGCTCTTAATAAGTGCTGACAGATGAGACCTTAATCACTCATGTTTTCTCTCTGCAAAGAAAAGTAACCAAGTGTTGTATGAAAACACTTGTAAATGCATGTTGGTGGTATTTCCCACAACTCCTAAACAGCCCACTGGTGCTCGGCAGGATTGGGAATCACATTTTGGTGGGCTCCTGGAGTGTGTTGGTAGATGAGGTAGCCCTGGGATGTCAGTGGAAAGAGGAAAAGCCGAGACTGGTGTCAGGTTTCTGGAGTGACAGATTCCTCAGCCCTGTTCTGAACTTTGTTAGAGTGAGTACAGACATACACAGCCCTCAAATCTAACACCTGTTTGAAGAACAGAACTCATCCTTCTTTCTTTCACTTTTCAGGTATCTTGCAATATCTTCAGAACTCTCCCACCTAGTGACAGCAATGAATTTGATCCAGAAGAAGATGAGCCCACCTTGGAGGCATCGTGGCCGCATTTACAGGTTTTTATTTATTTACCTCAGAAGAAATGCTTGTCATTGCTTAATATATCTCATCGTTTTCTCAGCTTTTTTTCTTTTTACTTGTGAATTAGACCCTGTTAGTCTGTGAGACACTAACATTTATTAATCCTGTTCATGGCTATAATACAGTACCTACAGAGACGGGAGAGAACTTTCTGATATTCGCAGAATGTTAAAACTTTCTTTAAAAATTATATTGATGGTGTCCCTCATATTCCTTTTTTCCTTCGCTGATTTAAAAATTGTTTTGTTTTCCAAACTGCTCTGACGTGCAAGGGCTTTTCAGCAACTTCACAAGAGCATCATGGGGATGATACTGCTGGCAGTTTTGCTTTACTGAGGGTAGTTTATATTCATACAGAAGTGCTCGTGTGTTGGCAGCTGCTCAGAAAAATGAATGATAAGCTACATCCCTAAGTCCTCCTTCCTCTCCTTGAGTCAAGGTTTGTTTTGAGGTATTTGTAGCAGGGTGCTCACTGCTGAGTATCATCCCTTCCTCTGTATTTCAGTTGTCAAAACAAGGTATTTTGAGACCCCCACCTGGACTAGTGTGTCCAGTTCTGGGGTCCTTAACACAAGAAAGTTGTGGACCTGTTAGAGGGGGTCCAGAGGAGGGTACAAAGATGATCAGAGGGCAGGAGCACCTCTCCTGCAAACAGAGGCTGAGGGAGCTGTTCAATCTGGAGAAGAGAAGGCTCTGGGGAAACCTCACTGTGGCCTTCCTGTACCTGAAAGGGAGCTTATAAAAAAGAGGGATGGTGATTTTTTACACAGGCAGATAGTGCAAGGGAGAATGTTTTTTGTACTTAAAGAGGAGAGATTTAGATTACATTTTAGGAGGAAATTCCTCACTGAGAATGCACTGGCACAGGTTACCCAGAGAAGCTGTAGATGCCCCATCCTTGGAGATGTTCAGGGCCAGGTTGGATAGGGTTTGGAACAACCTGGTCTAGTGGAAGGTATCTCTAGCCACAGAAGGCAGTTGAAGTGAGATGATCTTTAAGGTCCCTTCCAACCCAAACCATTCCATGACTCCATGATTTTGAACCAGGAACATCAACTAATTTTGGAGAAAGCATCCTTGATACTAAGGCACTAATTTCCTTTATTGGAAACATAGATGCAGATCCTACATGTGTTAGTCAGGACAACGACTTACACTATGAGTAAATTGAGAAGAAATTCGCCTGAGTAATATCAGCTTGTGGAGTTGGGGAGTTTCTGTGAGCAAAGGAGCACAGTTGATCTCAGCCTGAAACACAGGGATTGTATTTTACAGTTGTGTGCACAATCCCTGCCTGTGACCTCTTTGTTTCGCTCTTTTGTGCTCTCTCATTTAGAGCCTGTGGAAATATAGGTTCATCCCTCATTTATATTTAAATTTCACAGAAAATATGAATCTTAAAAGCTTCAAGGCAGCTCTGAAGAGCTCTGCCTGCCTGGAAACAGCACAGGCATAAGTGTCTGTTACCTTGTGTTAAGTGACACGAGTGCTGTAGTTTTAAAAGTCATTACTTACATGGAAATGATGGCATTTCTTATCCAGCTGATGACTCGCCATTGTCAGGAAGAAATTCACCAAAGTATTTGTGAGGAGTCGATGGAATTGATTTCCTGATGATTCAATGTTAGTTATGTAAGCTGTCACTTTTTCCACATCTTATTTCTAAACCTCTCTCCCCCTTTTTGATTTCCTTTTGCTTCCTTGGAGAAGTCAGAGAACACTGACATGAAGCAGCAGCAGCAGCAGTTTTGCAGCATATTGTTGTCATGGAAAAGTTTAAAACTATTTAAAAATATAATTTTTAAGCTTCCTTTCTCCTTCCAGCATCGATATTCAGTCTCACTGAAGGCAGAAACGAGCAAGTTTTCAATGGCTGCTCTCTATGAAAAGGTTCAGCAAAGAGATTTGCTGGCTGGTAGCTCATTATCAGTGACAGATCAGAGTTGCTGTCTTATGAGGCCACAGCAGTCTCTGTTTCACTTCACTTCCTTGTTGCCTGTTTTTTATACTCTTCTTTTTCTCCACTAAATGAAAAGTCTGTTGCTGTCCCACTGAATAGTTTAGGTAGGGATGGAATTGCATGAAAATAAGCAGATTTTCTCCAGCCCCGAGGCTAATCTTTACTGTAAGTTGGGAATTTTTGAATAAATTCTGGTTTGTGTTCTTCTTCTGTGTTTCAAGTTGTAGTAGAACACTACTCTAGGCAGTTTCTAATTTAATTTAAATATTTCCAACTGTTTCACCAACCCTTTCAGAATTGTAATGTCTGTATTTGATGCGACTTCAGCAGTTCAGAGGGCAGTTTAAATGTGCTTTCCAATTACTTAAGGAAGCTTTACAAGATGATAACAAGCATTACAAGATGGCAGTGCCTGTTCTTGGTCATGAAATGTCTTTGACTGGAGTTAAATAAGCAAAAGCAGCTTAAAAAGCTCGTGTAATTAATTCTAACTAAGAGGTAGCAGTTTGATAAAGGAGGAAAATAATTTTCATTTTTTTAACCCTTTGCTATGTGGAAAAATAAATGCTTAATTTTCTAACAAAATAACTTAGGGAAACACTACAATATGAAGAGTGATCAAGTCATAAATTAACCATATTTTTTTTTGTTTTGCAGCTTGTATATGAGTTTTTCATACGATTTTTGGAAAGCCAAGAATTTCAGCCCAGCATTGCCAAAAAGTACATAGATCAGAAATTTGTATTGCAGGTAAGCTGATGTGTTTTCTTTGAGGCTTCACGTTGCTCATGAAAGAAAATTCCTTTAAAAAGGTTTTGTTTAGAATTTGAAAATATAAGTTTACTTGCAAAAGAAAAAGGCTATACCAGCATATACAATGGAAGCTTTCAATCTATGGAGGCAGTGGAAACACGAGGATGTGTTTATTTGTCAGTCTCTGTTGCTATGGATGCATAAAATAGATGGTTTGGATCCAGTTTTGATACCTCAATCAAAATATTGGGCTTACTGGTTATGAGAGGGAGCTGAAACAGTAACTGCTGAGAAATGAAAGGTTTACCATCAAGTCTCAAAGGGCTGCTATCTAGAGGGTCTACTTAAATGCCAGTTTTATTGTGTCTTAATACTGTTAAAATATTTCTGTTGGAAGGGGAGAATATTTCTCCCTTCTCTCTCTGCAGGAAGGGGCAGAAGTTCACTAGCAAAGCTGCTTCCAGCATGGTACTGGAACAGTGATGCTGTAGTGTTTGGGGAGGAAGTAAATCAAAAGGCTGTGTAAAGCTTGAGATCTATTAAAAGCATGGAAGGAGAAGCAGCATCAGTAATAAACAACATGGGCCAGGAAGAGGCAGCTTTATTTTTGTAGTTTGCTTTCCATTGCTGTGGCTAAAGGGAAGAGATGACTTTTAGCTGCTATCCAGGTATTTTACACATGTTCAATCTTCCTTGATTTCTCATCTGCCTTGTTACTTCACTGGAACTACAGTAGCCAGTCCCCTCTACTGAGAAATTTTTGTCCAGGCCTTGACAAACACCAGAACAGAGGTGGTTGAAGGAAATTGTTTTCTGGGATAAGCCAGAACACTCCACAGATACAACTTTTGTCTTCAGCTTTTGGGGATAGGCCTGTCTTGGGTTTTCTGTTCCCACTGTAAATTTTTTGTATAACCACAAAGTCAGAAAGAGCTTTGTGTTTGATGCTGCCTATAGCTTGTTTTTGAAACCAGGGAAATTCAGAAGGATTCTTACTTAGTTAGAACAGGGCTTGCAGGCTGACACTTGAATAAAAAACAAATTAGAAGTGGCAGGAGATACTCAGCATTTCTGAAGACCTTTCTCCCACCCCTTACCATGGAGCTTTTTATTTTTTCCCTGTAGTGCTCAGGAAATACAAGTTGTGCTTTTACTGTTCTCATATGTTGTATGTATCAAGAATGCCTGAAAACTGTGGTTAAGAGAGCACTTTGTCCTCACGCTCAAAGATTCAAAAAAGGGACTTCAATTTCCTTCTTAGTGTCACAAGACCTTTTTAACCCATCTTCCAAAAACAAGAGCATCCATCTTCCAAAAACAAGAGCATATTTCATGTGGATTAAACCTCTGGTGGTTTGCTTTTTTGTTCACCTCGATACTGATTTGAACAAGGAGGTGCAACAATCTGATCATCCAGCACCTGGTAGAGATCTAAGAAAAGGCCTGACAGTCTCTCTTTACAGCTTTTTCCAGGCTGATGTTAATTTCTTTAGATATAGCAGGATTGCATTAGAATGCACACATGTGCTCTGCTTCAAAATCTAGTGAAAATAACTCTTAGATGCTCCTTAGATGTTATGTGCTGCTGAGCTTGGTCATGACTGGCAACATCCTACTCATGCCCTTTCAAGACATTCACAGTTTGGCCCAGGAGAAGGGGTCTAAAACAAGGATTTTTTATTCATTTATTTTTCTTAATCCTGCTAGTCTTTATTAAGTCTGCTAAATTAAAGAGTGGTATCTACTGAAAAAGAGGAATATGAGATTTTTAAAACTCCATACCAGAAAACATAGGAGTTGACAATTAATAGGTCAGAAGAATTCTGAGGATTCATGTTCTTGTCACGTTGTTTGCTGATGCACATTTATAAATTGCTGTGTACAGTGTGTCAATTTAAAATCCACATGTTTCTGTAAAAGGTTCTATTGAGCCATATATATCATAAGCAAGTAGATGTATTTCCACGTGTGTAAATGTTTGTGTTTAGCCTGTAGGAACTGGGCTGTCCTTCCACTTTCTGTTGTATGTCTGGAGTAACTCCTGAGAATCTGTGATTACAGATCACTGACGTGGGAAACTGATTTGAGACAAAAGGTTCATTAAGCACGTTTGGTGTTTCATGACACTGATAACACAAGTGTGACAGCCTTGGAAGTCAGCTTTCTCTCAAAATTTATTTAAATTTTTTTAATTTTATGAACTTTATTGAGGTTTTTCTTGGCAGTAAGAATGACCATATGAAAAAATGATACATTTTAATGCACTTCTTTCCAAGCTTTTTCCTGTTTGCTTGCTTTTTGCCTTTGGTTTTTTTGACTATAGCTGTGTTTCTGGCTTTCAGCTGTATGTTTTAATAAAATGCTGTGTGTACCAGTGTAACTGTTCGGTTCTAAAGCCTGCTTATATACAGTCTGAAATGGTTGGCAGTGGTTGCTAAGAGACATACTATTAAAATATATCCACAAGTCTCTGTGTTATGTAGGTTGCTATTTTGGAAAATTTATTTCCCTTTTCTTTGTGTGTTTAGAATAGTCACATAAATTATGGAAGTCTTGCAGCTTGTCTATAAAAATAAAACTTTATTGTTGAAAACTGATACAAATTGGACAGAGCAAAATAATAGTCTTATTTATTTTTTTTTTTTTTTTTTTTTAAATGAGAGGCTTAGTTTAGCAGTGTTTCCAGAGAGGATCTGTATAAGAGAACTGGAAATATAAATACTTTGCAATCCAGTAAGAAAACGAAAAACAAAAGCGTTTCCAGCTGTTTGCTGTCTTAGGATGAAATGTGCTATTTGGGGAAGGATGAGGTGGCTATTTATTTATTTAACTGTAGAACTAATTGAACAAAGCGATGTGTTCATAACCTCTGGAGGGCAGCTGACAAACCTCATAGGTACCTCATGAAATCCCCACCACAGATTCTTACTGCAAGGAGAATACAGTGAGATCTCATTACAAGCTGCAGAAACATCCAAAACAATGAAGAAGAGTGTGTGCATCAGTCCTAGACCTGCATGTTAAAAGTCAAAATCCCAGACAGCTTGATAACTTCTAATCATATTTTTTTCATCCTTTTTTCTTTCTCACCTCCTCAAAGTTGTGTAGCAATTTAACAGAGATGTATGTAGCATACACACACTGACAGATCGACTTGTAATAGGTACTTATAATTTATCTGTTTGTGAATCTAATTTTCTGACAGCATCTTACACATTTGTAAGGCCTCTTTGGAAATTGTCTTAGTTTCTTTTCCAAGACAGGTGATGGTTGACAGTTACTTTCCTTTTCATGCAAGAGAGATACTGGTTGCTTATGATTACTGTCTAAAATTCCCTGGTTTATATGCATTTGGTGGTTAATTTTTTTTTGTTTTTAAGTAAAGTTTACCTTCTCATTTTTCCCAAATATCTACCAGAATAACCAGTGTTGTGGGGTCACAAAAATGAAGAAAGTGGCTAAGGGGAAGCTCATACTTTTGTGGTAGAAGAGTCAAGGGGAATAAAACAAAGATCTGCAGGTGCTATTCCTGCTGCTCATTTCATGCCTTACTTCTTAGAGGCAACTTCAGATGTCAGTGTTTTGGGATATATTATGTACAAGACAAGACACTGAAATGTGTTTTCTTTTTACTGAGTCTCACATAACCATTTTGCTGTTTTAAAATGTTATTTAAGAGCTGCTTACTAACTGTGGGTCTTCTGTTGTTGGGTTGTTCTGTTGTTTTGTTTTTGTTTGTTTTACTGGTTGTTTGTTGGTTTTTTGTTGTTTTTTTTTTTTTTTTTAATTGACATTGATATTAATGTTAATTAATTAAATCTCCCAGTGCTTTGATTTTTGTCAATTGGTGGAGATCCTGTAACAGCAGATCCAAGGCTGGCATAGACTTTCCTGTTGAGTCTTTCCACAGCGTTCATGAAGGCCATGCAATCACTAGGAAGGCTTAAGAGCTCATCATATAAATTACAAGCAATTAGAAAAATGTGACCTTGACACAGTGTTGTGAGAACAAGAATATTAGAGCAATGGAGCATCTTTTAGTTCTGCAGACTGAGAGAATGGTGGATGTTCAAAAAGGCAGATTATCTTCATTTACAGATATTGCAGCATCTAAGAACCTATGTATTCATTCTGGGGAGGAGGAAGGAAGGCAGCATTTTGGAGCCAGTTAATCAAAAATTGATTGGCCTGAGTTTTGTGATGATGTACTGGGGTTCCTACAGATTCCTTTAATACTGTGTATCTACACCTTGGGTACCACGGATGTCACATTTTACATGCCTGTGCTTTCATGAATTTACTTCTATATAGAAGTCTGTGTGTCCCACTTGTCAAATGTCCCCTGTTTGAGTTCTCTTTTTCCTTTGAACGCAGCTGTTGGAGCTGTTTGACAGTGAAGACCCTCGAGAACGAGACTACCTAAAAACAGTCTTGCACAGAATTTATGGCAAGTTTCTGGGTCTTAGAGCATTTATCCGAAAACAGATTAATAATATTTTTCTACGGTAAGTTGTGGAAGAAGGTACTTTTCTCTTGTGAACACTTTAGGAAACTGATATATCGCTTATATTTAACTTTTCTTTTTTTAGATTTGTTTATGAAACCGAACACTTCAATGGCGTAGCTGAACTGTTGGAAATTTTAGGAAGGTAAACGAGTCTTTATTTATTATCTGTCTCAGACTTCCCTTCGGGACACGTCAGAATAGTGTCAGATTCGGAAAAAGTATTATGATAAGCCCTGATTCTGAAAACAGATGTGTGCACATGCTCATCTTTAAGCCCATGTGCAAATCTCTGTCACGTCTTTGCCAAGAATATATAACTAGATGCAAGTTACAGCCAGAGTGTTGGATTGATTTCTTACATGTGTGTGTGCATTAAATTTTGTGCACTTCACCCTTACATGATGTAGAATTATTTTTTTTTTTAAGCACACTAGCAGTGTGAATGTTTTGAGTTAATCTAATTATGGTAGGTTAATTACTCAGGACCACCTTGCTTACAGGAATTTACAGATCACATAGACAAGGTCTTATCTGTTTGGCAACAGGTTTGTGCAGCTGTTTATATGATTATTCCTAAGTTGGAGCTGAATTGCTACCTAGAGATGTAGTGCCCTGCTAATATAAAGCAGGACCAAAGTCAGCACCTGTTTACAAATGGCATGAGCCTGCTAGTTGTAAACAGGTGCTGACTGCTAAATATATTTTCATTTATTTAGAAAGTGCTTGTTTGGGCCTCTATATTGTTTACTGTGATAATGACACAAATATTTCTTTTCTGATTTCTAGTATTATCAATGGTTTTGCTTTACCTCTGAAGGCAGAGCATAAACAGTTTCTGGTGAAGGTGCTGATCCCTTTACACACTGTCAGGAGTTTATCACTCTTCCATGCACAGGTAGAAATTGTTAAAATATTTTCTGCTGAGTTATATTTTTTTTTTAGGGTTGCTTTGGAAATTTAGCACATACGAGGTGGGGGGGAAAGTTCTGAAATGTGGAAAAAACACAATAGATTTCTTTTTAAAATTCACTTGATGTGCTTTGTCTGATAGATGCCTTGCTTCTGTTCTGATTAGTTACTTGAAATTGTTAACATACATCTGTAATAGTGTGGAGGTTTTGCTTAGTAGTTAAGCTCTCTCTGTAGGTTTTCCTCTCTGCTGTTTTCTCATTCTCACAAGTTTGACTTTCCCACTCTCTCTCCCAAGAGAATGTTTGGGTTTCCTTAGTCTTGTGCTGTCAAGGCTCTTCTTCACCCTGGCAACTTTCTGAATAATAATACCCCCATTTTTGCCTCATCTTCAGCATTCTCCCTCACAGATTTCCTAATACTGCATTTATGCTCTCAGATATCTTTTTATACCTTCATAACATTATTTTTCCTCTGGTAAGTGCTACCTGTCGCCCTTCTCTCTGATTTGCAGACAGTGCAGTATTTCTTATGCTGATAAAGCTGTGCTTCCTAAATGCGTTATTCCAGGATTTAGGTGTCGGCTCATCCTTCAAGAGTTCCCATGATTTGTTGATGTATAAAATGTGTAGAAAGACACAGTTTCAGAGAGTAACAGAAGTTTCAAAACATTGGTTGTAGGACTGTGTTTAGAATTGCAAGTTGCTCTGATTTTAATTGCATATGTTGCTTTGTCACTGTGATTGTTTCTGTGGAGTGTCCCGTTGTTTCTCCTGAACTGAGCTTTCAGAGCATTTGCACGGTGCAAACTGTGCATCTCAGTTTGAAATTGGGTGCAGTTGGAGAAAGCTGAATAGCACTATGCCTTGGGTGTCTCTTTTTATTAAAAAAAATGGATTCTTGTGGTTTCTCTGTAGAAATGTTCTGAGTTAATTTTCTTAAATCCTTCCCTCTTCACAGCTGGCATATTGCATAGTACAGTTTCTGGAGAAAGACCCTTCGCTCACAGAACCGGTAAATATTTCTTTCATACTTTTTTTTTGGCATCATAAATGGTTTACCCCGTTGAGAGAATAATAAAAAATTTTTTTTTTTTTTTTCCTTCTAATTTAGGTCATTAGAGGTTTAATGAAATTCTGGCCAAAAACCTGCAGTCAGAAAGAGGTAAGTGGTACGCCAGTATAATGAAACAAAAGAACTTTTTTCCTCTAAAATATAATAAGCAGGGAATCTTTAAATGTTTCCTGGTAGATAACACATGCAGTGGTGAATCTTGGTATTATTACTTGGAGATGATTTTCTTCTGTACTTGAGTTCTGGCTTTTTGGGCAATTTCAACTCTGAAAAGTTTAATAACCATATTTTCTATTCACAAAATTAGCACTGGTACTTCTGCAGACAACTGGTGCTGGCATTTTTTTTTTTTGGAGAGGAGGAAATAAACATAGTTGAGGATAGATTGGAAAACTCTCGTAGACTTGGAGTTGTTTGTATGTGAGGGTAGTATTTTTCCAGGGAGGATGAAAGATATTTTACTGTCTAGTGTTTATCTGCTATACATATAAATGATGCAGTCAGGCCTTTGCATTTTTGTTTCAAATTCTTGATGCAAATCTGAGTTTCCCTTATGAGTTTGTGAAAAAGCAAAACTATTATTTTGAATATTGCTTCTTAAAAACAAGGTAAAATTTAAGAGACTCTCCTCACTTAGCAGAGTTTAGGCTTTGGTCAGATTCTTTGTATGAGGCAAGGTTTTGAGAATTGAACCAGTATGTCCATGCTAATTTTGTTGTAAAGGACAAGTGATGTGTTTGAAAATACAGCACTTAACACACTTGTCCTTTTTTAAAGAGGCTGAATCCAGAAGCTGCTAAAGGTAGAACTGATCATATCATTTGAGAGGGTCTTGCTGAGCTTGTGAGGCTTCCATTTCTCCTTGAAGCAGTAGGATTTGAGGGTTACCAGCATTTTGCTGATCAAGATGGTTTAGAGGTTTTATATTTAATGCTTTCTTCCTTGTCTTTAGGTCATGTTCCTAGGAGAGCTGGAGGAAATCTTGGATGTAATTGAACCATCACAATTTGTCAAAATCCAGGAACCGTTGTTTAAACAAATTGCCAAGTGTGTCTCTAGCCCTCATTTTCAGGTCAGTGGTCGAGGTTATTGTCTGTGTAGGAATGTATAGTCTCAGTTTCAAATGTAACACCCCTGCAAATGTAATTATTTTTTTTATGTTGTGTGGTTTTAAATACTTGTCTTCTGTGGAAGAGGATGTGTTGCAGTAGAAGTTTGGTTCTGAGCTCCATGTTAGAAGCTCTATGGGGTTACAGCCCAGAACTTGCTGTTCTGAGCTCCACATAAGGCCTAAAAATGCATCCAAGCAGACTTTGAGCCCTACTGACTGTGGGTGACAGGTCCCTGCCATATAGACCATGTAGGATGTGTCTGCTCCCCATTTTTGGTGCAGTCTTGTTGTCTTCTGACTTACTTCCCTCTGTAACCAGATGTCTGGTTAGAGGTGGCAGAAAACATATCATCACATGGTATAAAGAGAAGAAGGGGAATGAATAGGATTTAGATGGAATCATATGTGAAGAGGAGGTAGAGTTCATGGCCGGTGGTGTCTCCATATTAAGCCTGGTGACCTATCCTGGCACAAAGGCAGATGTGACTTCTCTGCATTTCCTTGGACTACATTTATTTGTAGCATAATGTAGATCAGCATCCTCCCTCCTACTCCCCAGCTCCTCCCCAAGGTGATCACTGTCATTGTTACCTCCCCCCACACGAAAGATTTCTCCTCCCTTGTTCAGGCCCAGCCATGGGGCCTTTCTCTGTCTCCTTCCTCTGGTATCCCAGCCCTGCTGTCTTCCTTCCAACTGCAGTCTCCCTGACTTTGGGGGAAAGGGGAGATGGGAAGTCTCTCTGCTCTCCCTCCCCCTGCACAGCTGCAGCATTAATGCAGTGTCTGCACCTGGTCTTCACTGAGCAGCAACATCTCGCTCAGGGGAAAGGGGGAGCGGATCCTTGGGATCAGAATCAGAGGATAAAAACTTAATTCCATTAATGCATGTTATGCTACTGATTGGAGTTGTTTAATTCCAAAACTAATGACTCCTGTTAATTTGCCTTTGTGAAGTTTCTCTGTGATTTGTTTTTCCTTTAGAAAATTACAAAATTGTAGGTATCTGAATAATAATTTGTTCCTTTGACTCCAAGGTGGCTGAAAGAGCGCTGTATTATTGGAATAACGAGTACATCATGAGTTTGATAGAGGAGAACTCAAATGTTATACTTCCCATCATGTTTTCCAGCCTTTATAGGATTTCTAAAGAACACTGGAATCCGTAAGTTTTTTGCCTTTACACTTTATTTTACTGTTCTAGAATGAGAGAGATCCAGACCCAAAGCTGGTCTGACCAAGTGCAGCTCTGCTAATGCCAATATAAATTAGTCTGTACTTGAACTTGTCTCAGAGTGTTTTTAATTAACTGGTATGTGTACAAAAATCACTACCTTATGGGATAAAAATAGACCTTCTCACAAGCTGGAAAAAAGAGAAATTAGATGTTACATTGTTATTGAAGAAAAAGTGTTGCTTATCAAGCTTTTCTCCTACACAGTTTTTAATAAACTGGTTGACTCTTAAGCCAGATTGTAAATTGTCTAGAGGAATATCACTTGGCATTAATAAAGCTTTGTGGCTGTATCATGGACTGATACCTCAGGGAGACCTCTGGTACTGGCCTTTTTTTTTAACATCTGTGAAGCATACAGACATCAGTATATTCTTGTTGGGTTGTTTGTTCTAAATCTATTTAAATACAGCTGTTCTCTATTACAGTAACTGAGCAGTTACTTCATGTTGATATCCTGATCATCAGGCATTTTTATTTTAAACTGAATGACCTAGTAGAAAGTGTTTTAATGAAAAATGCTATTACAGTTAGATGCCATGTATTCCATACTTGGAATGGCTACCATGTAGTAAACCCAGTATTTTTAATGAGCTTGTGCTACATTCAGGTCTCAGTTGTTTTAAGACCTTACTGTAAAATATTTAATCTTTTCAAACATTAGTCTTTTTGTTCTGTACCTAGGCAAGCTCTCAAGTTTGTGTGCTTACCTGACAAATCTAATGCTGCTGGAAAGCTTCTGTAATTAGCAGTGGTCACAAAAAGACACTTTCCATGGCATTACCAGTCTCCAACATGCCCCTGCTCCTGCCTAAAACCTGTGTACTGGGATGCTTTTGGTAGTGAGAATACTCCAGTGTCCCATTTTGCAGATTGTTGATACTCTTAGGAATTTTGTTTCTTTGACACACAAGCCAGATAAAGATAGATATAAAATGAAGAAGATCATTTAAAGAATTTTTACGTATTAATAAGAAAATTTGCCCACAGGCAACAAAATTAAAAGTTTATTGAAAGAAGTGAAAGAGAGGCCAGGGTATGTGGGAAATGGCACATAGTTTGTCTGCTGTATGGATTAGCTCCAAAAGGTTCCTGGCACTTGTACTGTTGATTCACTGCCTCCTGGCTGAAAAGCTGTTTCTTAAGCAGCTCTGGGTCTGAACATGACAGCCATAGCAGTGGATCAGGAACTGTGAAAGGGGAAATGAATATGAAATGTATGAGTACAAGGAAATCACTCCTGAAATACAGCCTTGTATTTTGCATAGAGGCAGTGAATATTCAGCTTCATAGAAAAGTCATAAGGAAATATGAATCACTCTCATTTTGTGTTTGAATTCTGTTCCTTCTGCCAGCATTGATGATTTGAATCCCTGAAGTTGCATTCAGAACTGCTCCACAGCATGAGGGAAGAGTCTGTAGTTATATGTAATAGCTTTCTGTTGTTACCTTTTACCCTGGAGTTTTGGCTTTCTCAATTTCAGTAGTCAGTAGAGACAGGGAAGCTGATTCTCACCTTTAAATATGTTAATCAAAAGTAGTTTCACTGAAATCGAAGAATTTATATTATCACAACTTGCAAGAACAGAATTGGTCACAGAAAGGCCGGGAAGAGAAGACACTTTTATTTCACGTTTGATTTCACCTGCAACTAATGGACTCCTTTCTTCTTTTTCAATTTTTCACAGGGCTATTGTGGCTTTAGTCTACAATGTGTTGAAGGCATTTATGGAAATGAACAGCACCATGTTTGACGAGCTGACAGCCACTTACAAGTCAGATCGTCAGCGGTAACTTTTTAAAGCTTTTTTTTGTCAGCTGTGCATAAGGCCTGCTGTTTAGTTTTCCCCTTACACTCAGGTGCAATTGCATAATCTCACACATGGTAGACACAGTGCCCCATTTTTTCCCCTTGCCTGCCCATTGGCTTTCTCCTTACAAGGTGTAAGTTTATACGTGTAGGTTGTTCTTTACCCTTTATTAAA
>NW_020956404.1:117297-118865 GCF_003031625.1 Empidonax traillii
ACAGAGAGGGTAATCAGGCATTGGAACAGCCTACCCAGAGAGGTGGTGGATTCACCATCCCTGGAGGTTTTTAAGCAGAGATTGGATGTGGCCCTTAGTGCCATGATATAGTAATTGGAGTTGGATCAGGGGTTGGACTTGATGATCTTGGAGGTCTTTTCCAACCCAATCTATTCTATGATTCTATGAGGGAAACCCCTAAGATTTGTTTTCCAAACTGCTGTTTGTAGGCATCTCTCAGCCTTTTCATTTCTTATTCAGAGACCTTGCTCCTCAGAGCGTGCAGAATCCATTAAATACACCACTCATAGAAATCATTAGTTCTACCCCAGTAGCTTTTTGTCTTTTCTTCTGTTTTCTGTAATCTTCATTTTCTGGTTACAGTACAGCATCTTTTCTCAAAAGTTTCGCTTCATGCAAAGTGGTAGGTGAAAAAAAATGAGGAAATGTCAGGAACTCTGAACAGTTTGCAACTTCATTTAAGTCACACCTTGTCTGTGACTCAGGGTTTCCCTTGAAGCAAAGCAAAGGGCACTGCATATCAGTAGACTCTGTTAGTACAGTCTGGAAAGTCTCTTGGAGGCTCTTTTTTGACTTGTGTGACTGCAGTCACACTGGCCTTTTGCCTTGCTTTGTTTGAGTTTTATACACAAAAAAATCATTCATTCATATGGTATTTTACCACAGTTCATTAATATGGTATGGCAGTGGTAAAATATTTCATTATTGTGGTATTTTACTTTTAGAGATTTGGAGATATATTTGAGCGAAGATGCCAGATCAGTTCTTGATAGGTGTTGATAATTAAGGTTCAATCTACTAATCAATTTGCAGTTGCACTTTTCCCCCCTAAGATAAGAAACTCCACTTTTAACAGGACCAGGCACCAAAGTGGTGTGTCCCATGGCTGGGTAATGGGGAAGTTTATTGGCTGAACTGCACAAAGAATTTTTCTCGCACCTGCTGACATCGTGTCTCCTGTTCGGGGCTGGTGCTAAGCATTTCACCATTTTTATTCATTGCTTATAATCTTAAAACATGCAAATACATGAAGGTATAAACTGGGATGTTTACCTTAATGTTTCCAGAAAATCTTTAGCATTTTAATAAAATCACATGTCAAAAGGGTAACTGTGATACCACTTAAAACTTGAGAAATATGTTTAATATTAATGACTTGGATAGATCAAATAGGTAAGTTGGATGAGATGATCATCCCCTAACAGTCCTTTAGGTGAGCAGGCATATATTTCATAACGATTAGAAGATAAATATTGGTGGGTAACCTGAAAATGTAAGGCTATTTCATTTATTCTTGTATTTAATTTTAGATACTTTTAGTAACAATGGGCTCTTTTTTTTCTTCACTGTTTTTGGGGGATTTGTCTGAAAGTTGTTTGTATTTTTTTTAATAAGTTTAAAATACTCTTGGGAAATTAAAATTCCAAATAAATGAGCCAGATGTTGGTATTTTGACTGAATCAAGATGTGCAGGAATGTTTCTAATCCGCTGAAATATTTTTCAAGACTTCTCTAATGTGACTGGCAGAGAATTTGCATTTCTGTCA